>NC_087341.1:14624166-14925000 GCF_037043105.1 Vanessa tameamea
ATTTAAAATACATACAATAGGTACATAATCAGAGCAATACAACAAAATACTCAACATATACTTCCGAAAGTAAAACAGACTCAGTTAAGACTGCTGTTTCCATCGATATAATTTATATTCAATAACTTATCTAACATTAGTTTCAGTTTAATTCAGTAAAAGGAAATATTTTTTGAGTTAATTTGTTAAGATATCTAGTCTGCGATCGAAGCGGTGGATAAACAAACCGTACCGTATGCGATCTATATGTATCGGACGTGTTACTTTGTCGGAAGCCTGCACAATGTCTTCGTGGGATGAGGTGTTTAGCTACAACTTAAATGTGTCCATTTATCTGTCATTTCTACTAAGTTACATTTCTACGAAGCAAGTTTACTCTGCGTTGTATTTATATATATATATATATCATACATTTGAAACTCATTTAATACATAAGAATCACAGGTGCGGCACATATTTTTTTATGATTATTATGATACTATGCGAAAAAACTTATTTTAAAGTTAACTAAGTTTTCTCAATATGAAATGGAAAATAGAAAGACGTTGCGGAATATGACAATCATTTGAAATCTGTCAATTTTTCTAGATTTACTTAATACATACAGTTTCAGGAATTGTGAAGGTATTTAGTATTTTCTTATTACAATGGAAAACTATAATTACGTCGATATCATAAAATGTATGCTACAATATCATGATACATATTATACATACATTTCTTGATTATTACATTTTAAAAGTGATAAATATAATACCTAATTTCTTTATCAGCAAGATTGTAGTAGATTTATGGAAATAGTTGGTTAAAATTATAATTTTCAAACACGGATTTTATCAGTCGTAAAGATGTATTGAATTCATCTCAATAGAGATATCCCTGCATACTTCATTACTAGATTATGGGTGCGTGTTTGCCGTGAGTAGGTTTGATACGAAGGTCACACATAGAGCCCAGCGGAGTCGCAAACGCAGTTCGCGTTACCCGCGCCGCCCGCACCCGTCACTCGCGCACCGGTCACCACCGACGGTCCGGAGCGGCGCTCGCGCTCGGCGCTCAGTCGCAACCGCGGAAACTGACGCGACGCATGCTTATTTTTGATATGCGTAATATTGTGCCTTCAAATGAAATTTTTTCTTGCTCCAGTCTTCTCGGCTTTATACGGATGATATCAGATAGTGCTCGAGAGAACTGCTACGGCTAGTGTTGACTTCAAAAGTGTTGCTGATGTTTTTACACCAATTTACCCATTCTGTTATAAGGTTGGTAATATTATTTCCTATTTTATGATATTACAAATAAACGTAGGTAATTTACCGGTGGAACTTGGCATGTAATCAAAGTTTTGAAACAAAACATGTGCCACTTGAAAATATTACGTTACTATTTGATACGTTATGACTTATTATAAACGCTTGAATATTATTTGTTTTTGAAAATTGGTGTAGGAAAAATTTATATAATAATATTGATACATTTCATAGAACCACTGCAACAATTTGACTTAGCACTTTATCAAAATAAAGTCATTAGTGCAATGGCCATACGATGCTCGACTAAATTAAAATAATTTTCGATGTAGCGAAAACATCCGATTTGTACACCGAGCAAAATTATTCTGTTATTAACATTACTCGATGAAATGCCAATCATCTCATAAATCGAGCAAGCAGCGCGATTTCGCGAGTTAATTGCGTTTCGTGGCACATACATGTTATCGTTTCACAAGTAACTATGTACAATGAATAAACACGAAAGTAAAATTATACTAAAATTATAATTAATCAAATGTTATCAGAAGTAGTATAATTTAATAATTCTAAAAAAGCTTGGTATGTCAACATTATCATTTATATATATATATATGTAAAATACATTTATGAAAAAAATATAATCTATATTTACCTTTGAACGAATCTCGATTAGGTATTTCAGATTCAGATACAGAACAAACTACACGTGATAAAATATTGAAATAAATGTAAACAACAATGCAATGTTGATGCTATCCTGCGTCTTTCGGTATTACTATTGTTATATACTCGATGTTAAAGTAATTGGAATATTGTTCGTTGAACGTAGAAAGCGGATATAAAATATTACACTTTTTAATTTAGTTACATAGCGTACAATAACATGATACAAGTGAGGCACTCAACAATTTATTTATTTTTTTATTTATTTATTGGAAACAATACGCGAACCTAGCTAATATATCCCTAATTTAACATTTGAAAATCAACGGACCATATCGAGGCTTCACAGATTACGCGTAGTCGTACAGCGCTCGTATTGAATATTCTCAATTCCCAGAGTAGTACACAATCTTTTTTTCTCGAAAGTAGTGAGGTAAAACTCTTTATGTGCATAATACAGGTGGTTGATGCTTTTAGTAGCGTGACGCCAATAAGATTATCCAAAGGATGCATCAATTCGAAAATTGATTCATATTTTATTTTTTCCCTATTTTCCCTAATCGGAAAATGCGGCGCATTAATCACCAATACATATGTAGAGCGTTCGATTGTTTGATCATATACACTTCATTGATTTAAAATATGTCATAAAAAGTATTATTAATTTTTATGCTTACCTTACATTAAACATTACAACATACTAAAAGAGATATTAGTCTAACGAATACCGCATTTATATGTATTGCATAACGAGTATGTTGACTAATTCTACTTTTAATACTTTCCTTATATTTCTTATAATGGGATAATTACTATTAATGAAACATTCTCTAAGAAATACCTGTAGGGAACACAGAGTAAACAAGAATTCTAAGACTTTATTAACTTACTGATTGACTGATATTCGAATTTGCAGCAAAAATATATATATTTAAACTTCACTTCAAATGCAATAAGTCGTGAATGTAATTCACGTCGGCGTTGGTTTTGCTTTTAAAGATAAAATTCTGGATAAAATCTCAGTCTCCAGTCTGACTTTAATAGAATTATATTGCCTCGAGTTCTATATTTGTCTTTAGCGATGTAATAACCAATTACATTTATTATTTACTTTTCTTTAACCATAAAAAACAGTTTATTTTATGAACATAAAAAATCTCTATTACATACATTTAAATTCTTATATTTTCTTTAGAGACTGTTTTATTATTAGCGGCTTCGTGCGTCGCAGGAAGCGTACAGTTCACGTTAATTCGATTAACGAATACATCGTTGTAATCGCAACTGACCATATAAATCAACCGATGATGAAAATAAATTGATATCTTTTCTAAAATAAATAATAAATCAGATCTTATTTTACCTTAGATCGGCTATAGACTGGCTATCGATCTTAAAACTCACAACCGTCAATGAAATTGCAATATGTTTCGAAGTGAAAAATAATATATAATATAACATATCTGATACAATCAATTAAAAATGAAAGAAAACGGGTTAGAAGTTAAACTGAACCTGAACAAATATACATTCACTTAACTAACAATGATACGAGGAAAAGGATCGGCTAAACCGGTTCTGTCCTGAACTTAGAATTTACTCTAAGGTAAAAAATATTGTTTTAGTTAATGTAAGTTTTAAGACATATTTATTTGACAGTTAATGACTAGGACACATAACAGACTTAATGAAAATTATCCCGGTGATAGGGTTTTGTACAGGGCCGTCTGCGCGCTTAGGTACCCCACTCTTTTCCACACGCTCGAATACGATATAACATACAATATTGCTGTTTTCGGGTTTAAAGGATGAGGAACCCAATATAATTAAAGGAACAAGAGACATCAAACTGCTGTTAGTGTGAGTAGTACGTATCAGTGCATGTCTATTCTTGCAGTATCTATCAGGCGAAAAAAAATCGGGATCTAAGTTATTGTGCCTGTAGTTACACTGGCTCAATCCGGAACACAATAACACCTGCCTAAAACGCGCTTGCACTCTTCCAGGTCAACCTATCTATATAAAAATACGCAAAGACAATCAAGTTTAATTTATTTTTGTTCTGTATTATTCAACAGATTTCCTATTGACGAGCTTTATTGTTATCAATAAAAATGAAATAGAATTTAGAGTAGAAAGAAAATGCCAAATTCATACATATTTCTCTCAAATTATCAATAATAATTAGGTCTATATCCAACCACTACACACTAGTACACAAGTTAATATTAAAGATTTTTTTTTGGTATTGTATCGTTATGTTAAACCAAATGAGTAATTTGACATTAACGACCCCTTTTTAGAATATGATATGATAATTGTTTGTAGTCACGAGAATCTCAAAGATAGCTATTCAAAATTTTTAAAAACCAGTTTTAGGTAGATTTTGTAGTTACGACGATGGAACGATTTACATAATACCTTAATTATTAGAACGATGATAAACTTAAATAAAAATATACAATGAGTACAGGAAGTGTGTGTATGGTCTAATTTTTTTATCGAGGGAAAAGCCCAATCACGGTCTACTGTGTACGTTCCTTCAAAATTAAATAATTTTTAACATTAATTTTGGTGCTTATAAATATAAAATTTTACATGCAATAAAACAAGCGTCTCTGTAACAAAATATATTTCGTGTAATAAAACTATTTGATTTAAGAAAAAATGCTACATATTTTTATAAATTCAAAGATCAAAGTAATACTTTGGTGTCTGAGGACTTCTTAATTTAATCCTAAAACAATAAATAGAGATAATGAATACTGTCATCATTTATTGATTAGACAAATCAGTCGAAGTGTTATGTACCAAAATCATTTTGTCATTAGGATGACTCGATTTGTTAGTATCACGTTGGGCCATCCATTCGGAACCCAACACACTATAGCGCGTGGCACACTATAGCACATTCATCAAGGCCTATGCAAACCTCTAACGATAAATAGTGGAGTGCCTAGAGCGTCAAAATCATACAAAATCATACAAACCTCCAACATTGTTACTGTGGATGAAAAAAATAATAAAAAAAAGGAATGTTTAGCTAATAAAATAAATAAAAAGGTTTAACATATTTGTGCTTTTGATTTTTTTTTAAATAGATGATTCAAATAGTATGGGGCATATTAGACTGTAAAATGATTTTTTATATCAAAATTACGTTGATGTATATTTTTCTATTTGTATAAATGGGAAAATGGAGTAATTCAATGATATTCGAAATATAGTAAAATAAAATTTTGGTTTATTTAGGTATCTTACGTCTCTGATCTGCATCAAATATTCTCTTCCACTTCAGTTATTTTAATGGTAGGTAAAGTATTAAGGCAACTATTTCCGTTACACTGTAAAACTGTAACCTTTTTTTGCAATTACATTTTTTTTCATACGCAGGAATTGTGTCTACCTTATTTTTTAAAATTATTTCTGACCTTAAAAACTTTAAAGATTGCGGAATTATACTCTTATTACCCTTCTAATAATTTAACTGGGCGCTTTTAATATGCGAAATTCGCTTCGCGCTTCTTTTTATTATTGTGTATTTGATTGTACCAATTTTCTGTAAATATATCATGGTTGATTTTTTTAAAACATATGATGGATATACGTATCACATATGTATTGGATCTAAATTTAGTTGAAATAACAATGTCATCGTGACAGCCGTCTATGAGTCGTTTTCTAATAGTCTTTTCATCCGAAATATGCTCTGTAGTTATGATATTTTTTAACTCTTGCATGGTGAATTGGCAGTCATCATTCGCTTATATGTACTTATATATTTGCTCCATTGCAGTATCGATCATCAGATTTCTTGGACTAACTTTCTTTTTAACATTAATCAAGTAAATATAATTTTTAATAGAATTATAACAATCGACACGATATTTCGCCTCGTGACTATTAATCCGTTATGTTAGCAATTATTTTATGATTTTCGCGATAATAGTCATTTTTCAGTACGGCTATAAAATAAAAATGGAGGCACTCAAAGTTGCAGTATTGATGTATAAAATTTGTAATAGCCGATTTTTATTTAATTTTGCTTCTTTTGCTTTATCAGCTTTTTTCCCAATTTGAGTTTAATATCAGTGCGTGAAATTTTTTTTCGGAGGTGAACATGAAGTTTCATTCTGCTTCTTCTTATAAATTTCAATATATTTTTGTCGACAACTTGCATGGGCATAAACGAATTTAGTTTGCAGGTGAGGTAACAATGCATCTTGTCGTTTGCTCGAAGCAACACTCAAAGAAGTTACTCCTCTGCTTATTTTTATAATTTCACCCAAATGTGGGTTCTCCTCAGCTGGGCTAAAACTTCCTCTCCTCCTTAGCACAGCTGTGGGGTATTTACAGGTTGTAACCTTCATATTTAAATGTGCATTGCCTTGCCTGTTATTTCAATTCAAACGATTTGAGGGCTAAAGCGTAAACAGTGGAAGTAGTAAGTAGGTGGCTAGTTACTTTGGTTTATTTATATTATTTACAGCATTACCTGAGCGCAAACGTGCCCATGTACGTGTGCTTTGTATTAGACACGTTAAGTCCGTTTCGATTGTTCGACCAATGGCAGGCGAGTTCCGTAATTAATATGGTTTTAGTTCTAATTTTAATCGTTTCGAATAGAAAATCGAATATTAAATATACTTCCTATAACGAAAAAAGAGGTGCCATACAAGAGAACTTCTTCAATTCTTTGAAAGTAAGGCACTACCAGTGGAGCTTGTTGCTCATTTTAAGATTTATTTTTCTGTTGGTCCGTTAGAAGAGCTAATGAAGATGTGAACTACATACCTATTTATTTAACATATATATATGTACATCTACCTACAAGTATGCATTATGCTAGTATGATTATAAATAATAATAATAATACATATAAATTGAATGATGTATCTCATAGTTTATTTTTCATAGGATAGGCTAACATTGTCTAAGGGCATTATCACACAACCGCTGACGTAATCTCAATAAAACACGTATCAGAAACAAGAGACCTTGAATTTTACTAATGTGCAAAGCATAAATATTCGTTGAACGACGAAATGGTTATTTTTTGCGTATTATTTATCTAGTAATTTACCTCATACTCATCTTGCAAGTGGAAAAATATGGGGCAAAAATATATGTATTTTGAAGGTAGTCATAATACTTTTCTATCCAGATATGTGGAGTTATTTTAAAACGACCGTCATCACCAAACAAACACACTTGTCGCACGTATCAAATAACGTCAAATAATAAATCTGTGACTGCGATAACGATACCTTCGAGGAATAATAACAATAAAATTTCTTACTGACACTGCAGATTAAAACATTAAAAACCGAAATGGTTTGGTGGATTGAACACAGGGATGTTAATAGACATTTGTAAATACGAATCCAGGCAATTGTAACTTCACACCTTGGCAAGCACTAATGAGTTTATATATAAATAGTTGATGAATACGAACTCGGTAACATTTTTTTATGAGAGATCAAGCTTATGTGCTGCAATACGACATTTAGGGTTAATTATTACTTTTAGTTTTTGATACGAATTCTTATTATTAATGTAATGTTTAACGCAAGACACTTAAGTCGTGCAGATAAGATCTGCCATTGAAAAGGTTACATTTGTTAATATGATGTCACGCAGGCGTAGGTGTCGAGTGAGAACTAATTGTTATCATGATGATTTCTGCTAAGTATCATTAGTATATCCAAGGATCAATCAGGTTTTTGTATTTCAGTTATTCGAACTTGTGTAATGATTATATTAACAGACGGATACAAAGTTTGTGCCAAACCTGGTTTTTTGCATCTAAATTGAAAAATGAAATTGAACGTTTTAGAAAGTAACGTATAGAGTATAAATGTTAAGAGTATGTCAAACATTCATATAATCACTGTTATCTTACGGATTAGTACGTAGCCCGAGTTAAAAAATATCATTGCTTTAAGAAGCCCGTTTATTGAGGATGGCTTAATATCCGTCCCTGTGCTACAAACGTCAACATATCTACCAAACAGTTTCGGAATTTGGTTTATATCACCTGGATGAATCCGACCATTTTATATTCTTAAATATTTTAAGTTTAATTTAGGTAGAAACTAAGCTTGAAATATATTTTTTTAAGTATTGTAAGAACGGTGACATTTAGATGTGTAGTATTTACATAAAATAAAAAACTAAATTCGATCTTATAACAGACGATTTGATTAATTTTTATAATTGAATCATATAAATACACTTACAATTATTAAAGCGAAACTTAATGTTTGACATCTATTTTCTTGTATATATATGTATATAATAAAATGAAAAATGAACTTACGTTGAAAATTTTAAAAAGTTGTAAACTTTAGCGAACAACAAAGACGTGTAATAGTCTTACTCACTCGAGATATTTTATTATGAATCACAGTCTTCTTGACTCAGTAACGTACATAGGTTCATGCCCAGGTTGATGATACCGAAATTATTGAATTATTAGAGGAAAACGGCTTACATTGCAAAAACGTACATAAATTGTTGATATGAAATGCGCTTATTTAGATGCAACATGTGACTACTTAAGCATATATTTAATCATATTTATCCGTTAATGGAAGATTAATATGAAGCAAATGAATAATGAAGAATAATATTCAACTCTTACGATCGAATTCTTATGATGATGTTACTACTATTTCGATAACTAAAATATTCATACTAATTTAAATAAATAAAATCGTTTCGAATGATGGCCGTATGGCCCCAGACATCTAAAATACCGCGACAACGGCAATCTGCAAACATAAATCGAACAGTATCTTTAAAATTCTAAAATAAGCGTCACGGCGAGTTGTAATTAGCATAGCCAGAAGACGCGTCTGTGAGTACCCACACTTCTCTTATTAAAAGACATTCTTGCGTTATACATAAATATCACGTCAGTTATCTCAAAGGGTGCGGCTCGAAGTAAAGGAATGTCGATGCGACTTATAAAATACCAAATAAAGTGCAATTTAAATTAGATTTATGTTTTTCAGTTAAGTCAAATTTATCATTTAAACATTTAGATGAATATAACTCTACAAGGTTAAACCTTTATTATTATATATTTTACCTTTAAATTTAAAAATCTTTTATCATGTTAGATTTGATGACATTAGATTAAAATTTGTCCGTGGTTTGGTTTAAATTATTTGTAAAAAGTAAATTACCTAACTTTGTCGTAAATATAAAGTGAACTCTAATTTAAAATGAAATTTGGTTCATAATAGTGAAACTAGCGCGCTCTATATTCCTTCCATTAATTATTCTGTAAAATTATATGTACCAATTTTTTACAGGTTATTTATAATAAATTAACTTATGTGGTAATCACATTTTTATACGTACGGAGGTAATACGTACCTACTTAGTACCTACTATTTGTGAACTACCTTGCGTATCTGATAACGCGTCCGATAACAAAACGTATCTGACTCACTTAGATATAACTGCTTCCAGTGAATAGCACGTTATTACAGTGCTATGCCTTATTTGTGCGGTCGGTGTGATTAGTGATTTAAAATCAAATATAATTGATAATCATCAATTTAATCGAAAACTACATATCTTAGAGGGGTAAGAAACAATGTTCAGAAACAGTGTTCTAAGATTTCTAGTGATTTTTCTGTATATTATTCGTTTAAAATTGATCATTAGATGTTCTTGTGATTGTGTGAATTCAAATGACTGATTGGATAAATACGACACCGATCGAAAAAATATTGATAAATCTTAAAAAAAAAAAATTGAACCGTTTCGAAGTGCTTCGACATTGGATTGCACCCTACCACTTAATAATTAAT
The DNA here is from genome assembly GCF_037043105.1 of Vanessa tameamea. Lineage (NCBI taxonomy): Eukaryota > Metazoa > Arthropoda > Insecta > Lepidoptera > Nymphalidae > Vanessa > Vanessa tameamea. The sequence goes on from NC_087341.1 coordinate 14,633,906, forward strand.
AATTCACGTAACGCTTCTAGGGTTTCGTTCACGAACACACGCCGACACTTCTAGGTTAACAACGGTAGCTGATGATAAACGATGATATACCCGAGGCTCTAAATCAACAGTGTGTGAAATTTGTATTAAATTATAAAAACAAATTATACTATTTTTTCGATTACATTTGCATAAACGAAATGCCGGACCCGATAAATGTAATGTAATACAAGTGCATCAAAATAGAGAGCATAATACATATTTACATAATGCTACCTTTTGTATAAATTCTAAAGGCAACTTGAGTGAGTGAAAGAAACCACAGATAATGTATTCGCCGTCTCATTATACACGTATTTTAGTGTAGCTTCGATCGTCGTATTTAGGATGTTCAGTTGCAGATCATGCGATCCCGAATTCGAATATCGAATCAGGCTTATAAAAAGAAATTCCTAGTACTATTCCGAAGTCAGGCTTTTCTCTCCAGTCGTGTAGGGCGTGCTATTATTACATGTAGTCTCTATCGAAACTGCACTGTTTACTCATTTTTGTTGAGAATGACCGCTAGCCGCTAACCGCACGTAGTCACGAGGACATCGTCGTTTTATATGTAGAAAATTAATAATTTTACTAGTAACTCGACTCATAAGTTTATTAAAGTAGTTCATAGTCACTGCGCTTTCTTTACTAATAGTGGTTGTGAACTTTTGTGAAAATTAGACAATGTTTTACAGAGCCCCAGACGAATTGCAATGGTGACATGATATGGTCAGAATGCGGTGTGCGACGTGGTGGCCTCTGATAGCGTTTTTGCTGACGCGAACATTTGCGCAGCGCGCCGTGCCTACTGCCTGTGAGGACGACGCTTGTCGTTGCGATTCCTTCACGAGGCTCATATGTCACTGCACCAGAGAATATGAGGCAAGTTTTTATCCGTCCAAAAGCTATAGATTATTTAAAAAGTTTTGTACCTAACTATTAAACTATAATTTTTTTTTCTAAATAGGAGCTGACGCTGCGACCCGACGGTGCGTACAGAGTACCTTCGACAGCAACAGCTATTATAATCGAGGGCTGTGAGCGCGTTATCTTTCTATCGGATACAATCCGAAATCTCATTCAATTACGAACGATAGAGCTCAAAAATGTTGGCTATGTTGTTATAAGCGAAAGAGCCTTGGCCTGGTCTCCTTATCCTAGAGATAGCGAGATAGATCCCGGTATTAGTATAAAAATAATCAACAGCACTGTCAACGAAATTTCATCCTACGCCATTCAAGGCCATATTAACGACATATTGATCAGCGACAGCAAAATGATCACTCTGAAGCCTTATGCCTTTTCTAGTTTAACTGGAGTTAAAAATATAGAGCTTACAAACAATGTTTTCAAGAATGTCGAGATACAAGCTTTCAAGAAGTTCACGACTGCAAACTTTATAATGCGCGGTGGTGAAGCCAAGACACTACCGAGTAGATTCGTGTCCGACGTAGAAGTAACTAACCTATTCCGGATCGAAGGAGTAAATATTGACACTTTATCTAGTTTAACGTTTCTTGTCAGTTTACCAAAGAGAGTATTGATAGAAAATAATATTATACGAGTTTTAGAAGGAGATAGTTTTCATATAACTTCAAGGGGGCCTGTAACATTTAGAAATAACACAGTATCGAACATTAGTAAAGGTGCTTTTTTTGGGTTTACGGTGGACAGAGAAGTATTGTCAGTTGCGGGGCGACAGGAACTATTAATTGACAACAATACAATGAGTACTGTTATGCCGTCATCACTTGTATACAACCAGACCACATTATCGCGTCGCATCGATGGATTAAACCTTAACGCGAAGTGTAGCTGTCGGTTAGCAGAGGAATGGCGGGAAGTTTTAAGCGAACAAGGTGGCATTGTTAACTGCTGGTATGATCTGGAAGGTCACTACATATCTCTTCCAACATTCGTCGACAGTCGATGTGGCTCCTTTAAGCAAACCTTCTGGATTTTCGTCGTTGTAGGTATTTTATTCGTAACGCTAATAGCGGCTATTGTGATATTTTTTATAGTGAGACGTGAGAATGAAAAAAAGAAAAAAGTACAAATAGTTCTCCCTGACGGAAAGACGTATAGAGAAACAGAATTTCATATCGTTGTAGAGAGAGCCGAACTTTTGACAACGGACTTATGATTGTACTGTGTTAGTTTATAAGATGTTTGGATCTCCAGAACCAGAGAACCTCTCTGGTCAATAAGGTAATCGACGGGCGATGTCTACACATACTAATATAGTGTTCTACCTCAAGATGTCATCGTGAAATTGTGCCAAGATTGTTTATCTTTCGATCAGTATTATTCGATATGTTAAATCATGTTATTGCGTTGTTGTTATATGAAGTGTATATTAATATAAGAATGTCAATAAAGTACAAATCGATTGATTAAAAAGATACATTTTTAATATTATTCATGCTTTGCGAATGAAATTTATGACTTGACTATGTTTTAGTACTATCGTTTCTCACAAAGGTATGCGAATTTTTATTATGAAATATAGAAGATAATTTTGACTACAGTAATTCCTCTTTTAGTTGTCAAAAACTCTTACTTGTCTAAAATGTACTCAATACGAGGTTCCATTGCAAATTTTAGAAAATAAAAAATTAACAAGTTTTTATAAATACGATATAATTTTGTGAATATTAAAACACATAATATTTCACGTCGCTTAACATGCTGTTTAGATTCAGAACTTAAAAGATAACTTAAGTCACTTGTCCGTGTGTTAGTATCTATTGTAGTCTGTAATTTATTATAATTAATAAATAAATGTGAATAACTGGTGTAAACATATTTTATTGAAACTACGCCATCAACAGTAGGTATCTGTTGACGTTATAACCTTGCTGAGCGAGTGCAATGGAGATATTGAATATAATTATGTAAACAACGTTTAACTTAGTTTATTATTTAATTACATATTAATGCTTTTTATTTTTATAAATATATGTATAATTGTATATATCTTCAACGCTTCTAAACATTGCTTCATGCGACTGTTTTTTTTTTTTTTTATGGCATTGGTTGGCGGTCGGGCATATGGGCCACCTGATGGTAAGTGGTCACCACCGCCTATAGACAAAGGCGTTGTAAGAAATATTAACCATTCCTTACATCACCTATGCGCCACCAACCTTGGGAACTAAGATGTTATGTCCCTTGTGCCTGTGATTACACTGGCTCACTCACCCTTCTAACCGGAACACAACAATACAGTGTACTGTTATTTGGCGGTAGAATATCTGATGAGTGGGTGGTACCTACCCAGACGGGCTTGCACAAAGCCCTACCACCAAGTAAACTGTAGCGACTTTGTCTATGTTTTTGATTACGCGACAAACGAATATATAGAATGTAATTAATAATATAAGTTTCACTGTTTTTCGACGTCGACCCCGCGCTTGTTAACAACATATAAACAACACGGAATAATCTTAAACAAGAGGTGGAAAAGTTATTTAAACCCGATATGTTATTGTATGCGATAAACGATTGCGGAGGTTAAATGGCAATTGTTCATTGTACGATTACTAGAAAACGTATATACGATAGGAATGTGAAAAACGATCCATTTGGGTTGTGTTATAGCTGAAGAGTAACCAATTTATACGTGAAACGGAATAGCTTCTTATCAAAGTGATTAAATATTTTATATTCATTTCATAATAATCATACATTTTGCACACGAACATACTGTGTATACATATAATATCTTTATTCCTAAAAAAAAAAAAAGATCTTTTCCATATATCATTCCTTCTAACTAATTATACTAATAAGTGGTTATTATTATAAATGCGAAAGTTTGTTTGTTTGCAAATTATTCAATCACGCTCGATGGACTGATTACTATGTTTGGTATACAAACCAACCATGCCTTTAAAATGATTAATATTTCTTATTAATTAAAAAAAACGATGTTATATTTTTAATTGACGCCAAGCCAACCAGAGGGTTAACAACTACATTAACAGTTAGGTATTAGAGAAAAGGTACGTTTAGAAGGTTCATTTAGTAATTCAGCCGTTCAATTCAGAATTTCTTATAATTAAGATGAACTTGACGTTACTGCGTGTAATGTCTTACTGCGAATACTCAATTTATTTCTATGATTTTTCCTTGCATAGTCATGTCTGAGTGTGTATTGTAATCTATATACATTACTAAGCATAATAACAACTAACATACATAATAAATAAGTATTTGTTTTAAAAATTTAATATATACTGACTGACTGACTCATCACGATATCTCTGAACCTATAAGTCCGATTCACTTAAAATTTATCTTAATTTTAGATGGGAAAAGGCACTCTTCGGCGAATTTTACTCGTACGAAGTCAGGACTGACTTCTTATAAGAGACAAAATATGTAAACTTCAAAATTAAAGAACGTAAGCTACCGACTTCAATAGAACTTTGTATTGGTACCTACTTCATAAAAAAAATCATAAAATATATAACAAGTATCGCTGGTCTACCAAGCTTTAAAGTCGAATACAGACAGCAAAAAAATCTAATATTTATTAATAAATAAATATAACATTTACATAGAAATTTATAAATGAACCCTTGGATGTATAAGACGATGTTAAAATTGTTGAGAATTTAGACTACAACTTTTATTAATAACTTAAAAAGTCATTAAGAGCATGAAACAAGATATTTACGGACAAAAACACGTTTTTGTGACCTTTGTCCTTGAATATCTTGACTCGCGACACGAGACTATGAGACTTTTTAAACGTCATAACATAAAACGTTAAAACAAACGTTAGACACGTTTGTCGCTTATTTCACTCCGAGAATAATTCCCTATTTGACTAAACTAGATATATATAAATATAGCAAAAAACCAGAGTTACAGAGATTAAATATTTAATGTAATATTCATTCCTATCATTTGATCGTTATTATGTTCACTTATTGGTTGTGATTACTTTTAATTATTAAATTAACATGAATGTTAACCCTTATATACATTTAACCTATATATAGTTGCTGCATCGCTTGATTCGTGGTTATTAATCAATCCACAAGCCTAAGGTAAGTTCGAGAACCAGGTCGAAATAATAAATCCCGTACCTCGCCGTTGAACACTTGAAAATCCCTTGGTTCTGCTGATGAACTCCATCCAGTCTTGTCGAATTGCCGTCAAATTGCATTATGAAAATGAGGAAATAGATTGCACCTGCGTTTACTCATACGCTTGCACTATCAGCACTCCAGCACTGTTGCTCGTCTCCATTGTCGCGCTGCCCGAAATCGGTCAGAACGACATCGTAATTTTACATCCTCAGTATCATGTAATGCTTACCAATAATTCTTACCTTTCGTTCATAAATATATAGCAATCAACATAATACATATAAGGCAGTGCAATAAGAAGAGCAAGTAATTTCACCAACGTAACTTCATATTTAGCCAATTTATAATATTAGTAATGGCGCATTCCATTAGTTAGGGAGTTGGCGAGCCATATTTCTAAATTAATTATTAATTGTTATATTATTGAATTATTAATACTATAACGACATTGACGATAACTTTTGCAACAATGTAGTACTGCGTTATATTGACAATCCGTATGGTATTAATCGTGAGAAAAATGTTACAAAAATGTGACATTCTCTTGTCATCGGTTTTATAAAGAAGAAAATAACCAAAATAAAGACATTCGCTGCTTCATTAATTTCTAAAGATATATTTAATAATAAAAATTGAAATTTAAATATATTTACAACACCGCCGTGTTATAAGGCGGAGGCCCGAATGTCTGCTTCTTGGATATTTTTCATTTTATTTTGGCTCACGATTCTCTGGCCCAAATACTTTTTTACATTAGAAGTAAACTTATAACATAATTTTATGAAAAAATAGCAAATAATATATTAAATTGGTCGCCAGTTTCCTAGCCTCGTGGTTTGAATCGCAAGTTGTATGCAATAGTGGTATTTGTGTTAAAGATTATACCTTTACGAATTATTAATAAACCTTTAAAAAATTTTACTATTTTTAGTAGAACAACTGAACCCTAACAGCGCATAATATTTTTAAGTAAATTTAAACAACCATACCCAGAGCACAGATGGCCCAGTGGATAGAACGCGTGGACCTAAACCAAAATGAAAGATTGTGGGTTCAATTCCAGGCAAGCATTACCGAATGTTTAGGTGTTTTAGTTATGATGAAAGGTGGTTATTGGTTGAAATATCTGCCATATGTATTGTATAGTTAATAGTTAAGACATACTATACCCCGGTAAAACCTAATATTTACTGCGAAGTAGGTACTGACCTCAGCAGCGGTTTTCCATCGAGCACACTTTGCACCGCAGGCGGTGAGCCTATTTCGAGTCCACGAGACAGCAGCAGTGTTTCTGTTTCGTCACCACCTATCTCGTCGCAGCCTCCTCCGCTCGACGACATTGCGAGCATCTGCACCTCAACTATTGTGGCTGATAGATAATAATAATATTAATTTATTATTTACTTATGTGATGTTATTTACATGTAAAACGCCAGGTCGATTATGTCTCTATTAGCTTTACGAAGGTTCAAGTGTATAGTATATTTTAAAGGTTATACAAACATATAATATGTTTCCGGCTAATGGACTTATTAAAACTTTTGAATCTTGAAATCTTTTAATCTTCGTATAGCTATTTTATTTTATTTTATAATATGGTTAATCAAGTATGTATATAGTTAAATGGTTTAAAAATATACACACAAGTTTAAATTCTAATCAAGTACATCACAAAGCTGGAGTACAATGGATCTAGTTGACACCTGCAGCCCTGCATTCTGGTCACGAGCGGACGCTCCACTCGAGCCATATAATCATCTAAACGAGGACCTAATGAGTCATGATTAAATTGTTTTAATGATGACAATCTTAACGGGACACCGACTTTCTTTACACAAATCAAATATAAAAATATGTTCAATATATAAAACTACACCACGAGTTATAAGTTACATATACTGTGGCCAAGCACTTGTGCTATGCACAGCTATTGCCCTTTGCTTTGGATATATGTATATATTATTTTATGATGTTGTAAGTTTCTATGTTACTTTTGTGCGTAGTCACTGACCGTTGCTTATTCTTTTCCTTATTTTTACTTCGTGTTAGAATGGGAAAAGCCAATAAAACTATAACCACAATAGACAATTCATTGCAATGTGCACAAATGTAGTATTTCCAAAACAGGCAAGTACTATTATTTTCAAACAGATCAAAAATATATTTCTAAACTATGTGGTGTAAATTATATAAAAGATTATTAAATATATATATATATATATATATATAAAAGATTGTAAAAATAACTAGACTTTATTATTTATCTTAGAATACATATGGAAATATGAAAATAACCAAAGCCACTCTAATAAAATACTAGTAATTCATACTGTCTTGCGAAATTATTAGTAGGTATATAATTTCGTTAAGTCAAATGACTTATTAGAATTTTTTTATTAATAATTTTTAATACTTTATTTTTAATTTTGGTACTTCAAAACTAATAAATAATATTTGTTATTATTTGTTATTACAAGCATACAAATTTGAATATTTTTGTATAAGTAACACTGATATTCTAATTGAAGTAACAATTTGCAATGCCATGTCTTGTAACAATTGAGGAAGTAATCATTGACGCGAGTTCTTTGGTATCATAGTGCATTCAGAAGCCTTGACATTTACGAACGCAGGGGACGAACGAATGATGCAACATCCATTTTTTATAGAACATATAACCAAACTAACTCGTATTGCATTTTAAACACAATTAAAGTAATGTTTTCAAATTGTAATAATTCATTGAATTCTATTTATAAAAATTAAATATTAGATATTTATCAGATACAAGCAAGTAATATAATCATAAAAGGCCTATAATTTATTTATTTACTAGTTTAATTGTAATAGTTCGGTGCACTGATTGTGAATGGTCAGCAAAGCCCATAGACACTGACGCTATAAACCAATGCGCTATCAATCTTGGAAACTAAGTATGTACTTTATATCTATGATTACACTGACTCACTTAAACCGGAACACAGCCACATTTAGTAGTACTTAGGCAGAATAATTGATAAATGGGTGAACCAAATGAAAAAAATCTAAAACTTTTTTTATGACTTTGTTTGGCGGCCGAGCATATGGGCCACCTGATGGTAAGTTGTCACCACCGCCCATAGACAAAGGCGCTGTAAGAAATATTAACCATTCCTTACATCACCTACGCACTACCAACCTTGGGAACTAAAATGTTATGTCCCTTGTGCCTGTGATTACACTGGCTCACTCACCCTGCCTACCGGAACACAACAATACAGAGTACTGTTATTTGGAGGTAGAATATCTGATGACTGGGTGGTACCTACCCAGACGATCTTGCACAAAGCCCTACCACCAAGTGTTTTTATTATATTGAATTAATTGATCAAAGTTACAATAATTATGTTATTTACTGCAATATTGGGCGGATACCTTAGAGCTAGAAGAAAATTTGACCAGTTTCACCTTGCGCATTCATACATAGTTTAGAATGTATACTCTCACATTTTGAACTATAAAAAGGGAAGTAATTTGTTAGAGCATAAGACAAAGTTGCAAAGTTACTGGAACATTGATTTTGAAATTATAAATATAACCATTAGTACGTTAATCCGAGATAAATGTTAAGCTATTAACGTTTAAATTTAATCAGACATTAATATGACACGTCTTAGTACTCCAATTAAAATAGACTTTTACAGATTCAAAAGTAAATTTAAGAGAAAAGCAGGTGAACTGAACTCGAATAGTTAAAGTATATATTATATATTTATAAACAAAGTAAATTTATTTTAAATTATTTAAAATAAATTTACTTTTAGATCAATTGAAAACTTGTCAAATTCTTAAGAAATCAAATGAAAATTCGTTCGTTCTAAGAATAATTGCGTTTCTGATATCGAAATTTTATTTATTTTAAAATTATTTTTTCAATAAAAAAAAGGAAAAAATATTTTAAATAAAATTTTAGTGTGTCTGTTGCTCTAGGAGTGAAATTATAATTATCATTTTCATTCCCGAGATCTTCAGCAACTCTATTTTTGTAGTAGGCTCGCCATTACCTACTGAGTTTCACAAAAAAACTTCTCTTCAACACTCTAACCACATCTTATTAAAAAAAAAATCTTAAACTAATCCGTGGTTTATTGTTCGTTGAGATTACGGCGACTTTGTCGTCGTGTATTTTAACGCGAAATTTATTATTTATTTTTATGAGAAAGAGTGTTGAATATTGAGATTACCTTGAGTGAGTGGTGGTATGTCCAAGTCGGGTGCGAGCAGTCGCGTGGCGCAAGTGGCGCCGAGGTGCACGAGCTCCATCTCGAGAGCGGCGAGACACCCGCCGGCAGTGCTCGCACCGCTCGTGCCCATGCCCGCTAGAGGGCTCTCCTCGTAACCGACGCAAAGGCATCGATAACCGAAGCGACTTTCTTCACTGTATCAACAGTCGTATACTTTTAATAACATTCTTTTTTAGTCAATTTTGTTGCTACAAGTATCAAATATAAAAATATAATTAATATAAGGCATTTAAAATTGTAAAATGAATTATATATAGTATTTTAACTAATTTTCTTTTGGACCATAATTAATCCGAATCATACCAACAACTACCCATTGAAACTAAGTTAAGTTTATATACTTACTTGTTGGATTTGTTGTAGTCATTCAAATAATCGGACGCAGTCTCCAATGAAAATATCACTTCGTTTCCAGGCACTAGCAAAGCTCGCTGTGGCCACTCCGTGGGACTGAAATAATACAAATTTTAATTTTCTATATACGAACATTATTAAACAAGAATATAAACATAGATTTCTATAACAGCTTCGTATTATTCTTGCATTTAAGATTTAGATAAATATAAAGTAGCCTATATAGATAACTATTATCGAGAAAAACAAAAACAAGTTTGAACATGTTTGAATCCCGATTCCAAAATGACAAAGTTCTTTGTATTTATTAGGTGCCTAAAACTCAGTTTTAATGTATATATGTGTTATACTTTCTAAGCTATATCATCCGCTATGCAAGTGTTCTAATTTTAAAGCTCTTTCATCTGGTATCCATTACCCACATTACAAGAATTGAAACGAATATAAAACCTGCCATCTTATAACGGCGGCCATTTTAGATTTGTATTTTTTTATTGTGTATTGTATTATTTTAGTCAGTCTCTTTCAATACCCATACTGTCAATGTTGGTGGAATTGAAAAAAATTTAATCCGCCATTTTGTGGCGGCGGCCATCTTGGACTTATAACGATACTGAATATATTCAATTGTATTGCCACCAGAACTAAAGATGTGTACCAAATATCATATCAATCGGTAAACAGGAAGGGGGTAAAATTACAATTGCAGGCAAAAATGACAAACAGATAAATAAAACTTATTATTATGTTATCTAGTAATAGAAACAAATAAGCAAGATAAGTGTTATCGTAATAATTCGTTTTTTGTTCCGAAGCTATCTATCACAAGGTTTTTTTATTGAATCAGCATTTCCGATAATACAACACCAAGATAACCTTCTTTTTGCAACATACTCATAATAAGATCGTCTAGCAATTGTTTTACGTAATTGATTCGCTTAAATATCGATGTAATGTAAAGTTCTCTCAAAGCTGGGTACAGAGGATGCGAACTCTGCACGAGGTATATCCATTAAGTAATCATGTATACCATATATCATAATATAATTATTAGAATGGAGAATGTTTCGTTTTTGGAATACCTAATAAGTATACAATCATAACTTACATATTTGCCAACTTCGGTGTGACACTGACGTATGTGCAGTTGTAGTGCATACAAGGTGCTTCAGAGATACTCTCTTCTAATTCCTCTGCATCCTCAGTTTCTGAGGTTAGTTGTATTAACCGCTGCAACGATCCGAACATTATTATAATATATTCTTCGCTAAATTTTCGCTGTAATACAACATACATGTGCAGAATATTCGCGCACCCTAAAGTTATTTGCTTGTAGTGGACCACCGACTATTGGCAATACTTTTCCAACTATTCGTTGGTCAATCAATGTCACTGCCTCCTTTGGCATTATGTGATTTTATTTTAATTGTCTTTACCGAATTTTATAAAGCGTTCGTACGTATGAGTCTACACGTTCAACACCGAACATTATAAACCACATTTATTCATGAATAAATATTTGAAAAGTGAAGAAGTTATTTTCCCACTTTTAATTTCCGAATATTATTTAGTATAACTTATATAAGAACAAGATTTTCGAGTGTTTGACTTGAATAGTAAATTTTTTATCAATGAATTGATGTAAGTATTTGTTTATATTTTTAAAATATGGTAATTGTAATTTACTTAATACATAAATTACAATAAGAAAAAGTATTTATTTAACATATTTTATATAATCAATTTCAAAATGCAATATTTTTAAAGCAATGCAGTAATATTCAAACAAAATAACTAGTATCTATACTTAGCTTTCGCTGTGCAAGAACGCAAATCAGTTTAATTATAACGCTAATTCAGTCTATTATGAAAATGAATGACGGCGAATGGGTCCTTCCCTACAGTGCATCACACGCGTTAGTACTACAGTAAATAGCACGCAATAATCGTATTATCCGTTCATGCTAGGTTAGGCTGGCCATGCATTGTATAAGTATAAGCAGCACTTTTGAAAGGAGTTAGATCTCATTTTAAATATATGACACGATTCAAATAGAGCGGCCACTATAAAGAGAACTCGCTGCGTATAGTTATCCGAAATAGGCCAGCCAGTGTAGAGTAGCAGTGTGATTACAATGAATGGGTGAATGGACGACCGCTACCTTATATACCTTGCGGAAGGGCGGATCTGCAATGTGCGTATCATTCGCACAGTGACACTTATGTTTCGGAGCGCCGGCCACTGCGTATATCGTGAGCGTGTCTTCGGGTTGCGCGGTAATGCTACGTGGATCCATCTCTAGTACAATCCATGAAACTTGAGGAGGGAAGAGCACCCTTGAAAAATAAAAATGAAAATATATTACAGTAACAAAGAAATTCGACTATTTTCATTTTAGTTTTATATTATTATATTAGATAAATATTTTATTTTTAATAAGTATTCAACGGCTTATTTTGTATATCAGATCCAGCCTGAAAAGAAAGATAAGATACAAGATTTCCTGATGGTGTTGGTGACCTTCATTCATAGGTATTGGCAAGGAAACAAGAAGTATACAATAAAATAACCCATCATCGAAGCGCCGACTACAACGGTATCGATGATTTTATGTTTGCTGGCGATTATATTTAGATCCTTCGAACAGGAACACAGCAATGCGAAATATTTATATTTGACGGTAGAATAGCCGATCTGCAGGCGGAACCCACAAGATTTTATAACAACATTTGTTGATTGAATTTACCTTTTATTGATGACCGTAGATTGTTTGTATGGATGGTCGCTTTCTACCCATGTGTAGTAGTGACTAGTCGTGTTGGAGGGGTTCTCTTCGTTAGTTGGCATCTTAAGGTTCATTTCTGCTACGTGCGGCAGTAGCTTATGTACGATTTCGAGTAGATTTATAACGCTCTGAAACAATAAATTATAACTATTAGTTAAAAATAAATTTTATAAATAAGTATCTAATAACAATAGACGAAAAATGGTGGTTATGCTATTTTATAAATAACTAAAATAATTATATTGACCTTGGAATCATGTAGTCCTTCGAGATTGGCTAGCGCGAACGGCAGTAACATGTTGAGCGCGGGTGCAGCAGCCAAAGCGGGCGCGGAGCGTCGCAGATCGTCCGGCGAGAGTGCGCGCATCATTGCCAACAAGGCGCCGCCTCGCTCCGCCAACTGACCCGCCACCGCCACGGCAGCCTCGCGAGCACCGCCGCGCTCCCAGTCCATGTCATCTTGGAGGCGTTCCACGTTGCGAACCACTAAGCCCGTGTTGATCAGGGCACCGCCATTTGTGCTGTCGCTACTGCGATCTATCCATTTGGTCCTAGATATAAACAAAAATGCTCTTAAACGATTTCGGTCATGGCAACCATTTTTATAGGAGACTTAAATATGTGGGCAGTACATATGACATGTGAAATGCTGTAATATTTTCTTCTGATTTATATGATACCAATCACAAATATATTTATTGAAATCAATTAACAATCAAACAAACAAAACAAGTGAGAAATTCATCGTCATTCCTCAAGTACTTCACAATTAAAAGTAGGTTTCTTCTCCTTTGTTATGCCATAGGTAAGTAACCACAAAACAGCCATAGAAATTGGATTGTAAAAATGTTAACCATTCCTACCGATCTTGGGAGCTTGTTATGTGCCTGGTGTATGTAGTTACACTGGTTCCAACGAACCGAAATACAACAATACTAAGTTTTGTTGAGTTCTAGTGTACAAAAACTATTACTATTTAGCAGTAGAACATCTGACAAGCGAGTAGTACCTACCCAAACGTTCTTGCACAATTTTTGTAATTAATATAAGCTCGCTGTCTTGATATATAATAAAAAACAATTATTAAAATCCGCTTATAATCGGCGAAGCTATTGAGAAGCAATAGGTCAAATCCAAATAATTTGAAATAAAATTCAATTATTTCAAGGCCATCATACAACATGATTTATTGCATACTGTGTATCTTTACATTGTCACAATAATATACATTACCTATAATATATGAGAGAAGGAAGCTGTCCGCGAGCAAGGGTAGTTCCGTTGAAACTGAGTGAACATGAGAAATACTGGAAAGTAGTGCCATCCGGGCCTGTGACGGCCGGCAGTCCGCAGTCTCCGCTAGCCGTACGCGCGCCTTCGCAACAGAAGCGCAATGCATACCGACTATCATCCTGTAAAAAATAAATTCTAATTACGGCATTTTAAAATAATATCTTTAATATTTATTTTTAAATGTCGTTCAAAACTTAGCTAAGACCTATTTATTCGACTAATTAAAAATAACAATTGTAATGTGTTTAAGTTTAATTGACGAATAGTGTGTCAAAAAAACGAAAAAAAAAAAAAATTAAAATATCTTATGAGGCCAGATAAAAAAATCGGTAGAGTTGGTAAAGTTTTAAACTGAATAAATCCTCAAAATAAAGATCTCCGGAAGTCAAATAACAAATCCTTTCTTTTGAAACAAATAGATTTACAAAAACAGCAAATCTATGTTCAAAAAGAATTAAATGTAATTTTTTTATAATATTCTAATTTAATACAAATATACTTAGGCGCCACGATGATTACATCCGTTTAAATTAAATGTAAACTTAAATAAATATTATCGTAATGTAAAATTTTAAAATTCCAAAACTATTGTTTTAATACATGTCAAAGATATAGAGTATACAAAAATGACAATAAAGTTAATTAATTTGAAGTTACAAACAAAATAGTTGTAATTTTAATTTTATTTACGTTATGCTAAAGCTATAAATAAATTTAAAACGTTTTTAAAGTTAAATTGTGCAAAAGTGATAGTTATTAAGTAATAACATAAAAATATAACCTTAAGCAGAACAGGTCTTGTAAACTTCAGAGGCACCATATCATGTTGAGCGTCAGCTGATGAATATGTACCTTCCTTCACTTCAAGGCTAACCCAACAGTGCGTTGGATTGGCATCTTCCGATATAGTGCGCATCTGTGAAGAACAGGGAATTTGTAAATTTAATTTGTAAATGAATTTGTAGAAAAAAAAAGCCGATTGGATTTATTCAATGAAATATTAAATTTAAAAGTACTTACATCGTGCAAGAGTTCTAAAGAATAATCATATTTTCCTGAGCCAACAAATACACAGGCGCCAGAGAGAGCGACTCCTGGCCTGTCTACGGTGAAGCAGATCGCGTCTGGACTGCCGTGGCCCGTGCTCCACGTCCGCATCGAGTTCTCACGCATGAAGCGGGAAGCGGTCACTAGGTGCTTCAGAGACTTTGAATCAGGATCGTCCTACATGTAAATTATTATTATAACCGCCGTATCTTTAGCATTTAACATAATTATTGTTAACTAAACTTTCACTAATTAAACATTACTTCTCACCATGTTATACTGCAAAGCACTGAACGACATTTCGGCAATAATGCGTGCCGTCAGCTTACAGCAATATTCAGCAAGGCGATCCTGCGTCTGGAGCTCCCCATGGTCGTGAGCGGGGGCGCATTGCCTATGCGTTATTTGCTGTTTAACAGGGCTCAGTACTACATCCAGCAGTCGAGGTACGACGTCCAGCAGATGCCATTCTAAGTAGCTTGATGTATCGCTGTTGTCTTGAGCCTAAAACATTTTTAATAATAAGTAAGATATGTATATTTTTTTACAATAAGACAATTTTTTTACAATAAACAGTTTTTTTCGACTCACTTTTTGGGAGTCCTTGGCTCTAGGTGGAACAGGCGGTGGTTTCTGTGCGTGAGATGATCGCGGCACTGTTGCGGATTTGCAAGGTATATCTTTATTCTGCAAATTTTTTATTAAAAATATTTTATTAAATTTAATGAGAGAAAAAGTTGTTTAATTTCTCTTACTGTATCTCAGACATCTCAAATATAATTTAAAACATTATAACATTTATGTATTCATGTGCTATTTTTTTTATATTGTTTATTATGTTATTATAATAATACAATAAACTAATATCGTTGACCATAATTTTAAAGTTAAGATTTATCATAATTTTAAAATATACCTTGACTTCAGATCGGCGCGAATCCTGACGCGATGTTTGACTCTGGGTGAGAGGTACGATGTATTGCAATACATCACGTAAACTCTGAGAGAGACACATCGCAGCGCAAGTTGCTGTTAACTCGCGTACTTGAGACGGAGGAACGCTGCCATCCTGAACCATACGACCATAAACGGTAATATAATATAAAAAATTAGAATAATAATCGAAACGGATCTTACTTACCCGGACATGGTACAGCATTAAGCAAAGATGATTCCATTTTAGAATGGGTGTTGGAAAGAACGCGTAAAAACACGCGTTAAATGTCTCATGGGCTTCTTTCAACACTGAGTTTGTCAGCTCGAGAGCAAATTGCACGTAGCATATTCTGTGAGTTTTACTTCGACCTTGTTTTCGGGGTAACGAAGCACACGTAGGCGTTTGATCAGCCATTACAGTCTGAATAAAATTTCGAGCATCTGCTATTGATTCGAAATACGACATGTAGTCTGGTGAATTTCTCTTTTTGATGCTCTGCGGGTAAACCTCTTTTATGTACGATTTAACCAATCTCAACCCGGCTCGCATGATGTATACCAATCTCTTTTGATGTTTCATTACCACGAGCTTTTGATAATTAATTGGTATCTGACCATTTGTATCCAACAAAATATCTTTAAACGTCTTCCAACTCCACTGCAAAAGTGTTATGAGAGAGCGGAAACATGACACTGTAACTTTTCTTGATACATTTTTGGAGAGAACGATTACTGGTTCTCCGGGATCCAAATGTCGAATAGGTACCGGATGATCTGAGCTCGTTAAATTATACAAGAGACTAGGAATTTGGCCGGCGTTAACATCAGTGCCATTATTTGATTTCTTCGAAGTTTTAAAGTGAAATCCTACATCATCGTTTATTACCATCGCCTGACCAGCCGAACCACAGTCTGATGAGGGCCCGTTTATTGTAGCAGACACTACGTACCACCTGCCAGCCTGTGAATCATTTGATTTCTCAATCAATTACACAATATTATCCATATTATATTACGTTCCTTATTTAATGTTTTATTTTATTTTTTAATCATGTTTATTACTTCTTGTCTGCAATATATGTTTTGTAATGATTTTTTATATTCGAACAATAATCTGGTTTTAATTTGATATCATACACTTAAATGATCACAAATAAAATCTAATAATACGTTATATATGTACAATTTTACATTATTATTGACATTCTACTCACCACTACAGGCAGCGGCGATTCGAACATTAAAGGATATTTGTCCTTTGGAGCACATTCATAAAATACATCCTCCGTTTCAAAAATAATTTCTCCGTCGTTTTCTTGATCTCCTCCGTCTGGACCAATGTCGTATAGACGAATCTTAGCTGTGTATTCGCCGCGACCTCCGTACAATCCAATGCCTCCTGTACACCAAAAATTCAGGTCACATTTGTTTATCGTATTATTTCGTATATTGTTTACTAAATATCATATGAATATTAACACAAACAATTATAAATTTTACCTAGTTTTATATCATTGTCACACATGAAGCGAATAGCTTCTATTGAGTGTCCCGAATAGCCCCAACCGCCACCGTGATTTTCGAAACGGTTGACAGTGAAGTAGTCCTCAATCAATGGTGCCACTGGCAATATAGTATTATCACGTATGCATTCGACTACCGGTGTCCTTAAAAAAATATTACGCAACGTGTCACTTAATTTTGAATCATATTTAAAATATTAAAAATTAAAATATATATAGTACATACTTGTTGTCGTGCGCATACGTGAGAGAGTCTAAGCTCCCCAGTAAATGTAAAGCGGCATGGATCCTTGTAACCTGGCACCCTGGGCTACATGGAATAGCTAATTCTTGATGGAGAACAGACATATCGGAAAGTACAATGTTGTCTGTTTCTCTATCATGAATATTGCTAATCCATTCGAAAGTTTCTACATGTCGGAAATCTTCCAACCTCTTCATACAGCCGTAATTAGGATACTCGAATTCAGCATCCGAAAATGCTTCGGGATCATTCGAGCAGCATCGCTGTAACTTGTGCGAGTCGAATGCAATGATGTTAAAACATTTCATGACTCGCATTTGTGGCTGATAGCACCAAAGTACGTCGTAAAGAGGGTCCAGACAAGCGAGTGTGTTCACAAAGTCAACTTGTTCGGGCCCAGTCCAGGTGCTACACGTACCATCATTTTTGTTTATAGTGATGCATTTGAAAGTATGCTCTGGTCGGTTCGGTAGAATTACTGAAAAAGGAAATCATAACAATTAAAAGGGTATACAAATTTGAAAATTTTAAACGGCTGATTTAAAAATATAAAAGGTATTTAAAAATATCTACTACAGGATTATTCGTAGGGGAAGTGCTATCCAATAACAAATTGACACTAACTGATACTGTTGGAGTTGGACGTGATTGTAGAGCTGAAGAGCGTGTCAGTGTTTATGAGCGCCTGTGAGACTTGTACGAAGGTCTGGTCGCCGGATGCACTAATCCATACTCCTCGGCATCCATATCGTGGTCCGATTCTCGGTACGCGGCCAGGCGTCGCGTACCAGACTGGACTGCGCTCATTACGCGGTTCGTCCTGTCGAGCTCGACCCAACGATCCTTTCTAGATGTGCAAATAAATATTTAATTTAAATTACAATCATTTTACATTAAATAACTATTAAAAATTAAAATCTCTAAGACATCGCTATTTTACTGATATATAATATGAATGTTAGTGTCACAACCTGGTAGCTTCCAAACGTGTAGAGTTCTCCATCGCGCGTAAGCACAGCGCTGTGATTGCTGCCGGCGGCGATGGCGGCCGCGCGAGGGACGCGCACGCGCACGAGACGGTGATGCGTTGATATATCGCCCGCACCTAAAGCGCCCCACTGATTCGATCCGAACGTAAATACTTCACCTGTGTACAATAATATACTTATTTACTTAAATGTTGGATGACATTTATAAAAACAATAATTGGTTATAATTATAATAGAACTACTACTAAGGAATACTACGTAAATAATATCACAAACCATGTTCAGATAACAGAATGGTGTGATGCAGTCCACAGGCTACAGCGAGGATTCGATGTCCGCCCGGGACAACTACGCGAGCAGGTGCCAGGCAGCTCACTTTGACACTGGCCTCTCGCTCCGATTCTGCGCCTGTTCCCGGTCCCGACCCACTAGGCGTCGGACCCGCTGCTGTTGCCGACGCTGTTGACGGTCCTGGTTCATTGGACTGCTCCTGCTCTTTTTCTGTCAAAATTAACTTTATTTAATACGATGTTACATTTTGTTATATAATTTTTTTACACTTCATGCATTTCAATTTTAACAACATTTAACACATCAATATAGTCCAAAAACTGGCAAAAAAACAATTATGACGGAAGTTATAAATTTTGTGTGTCGAACCAGCTAAAACACATTTTATCATGTCTGTACAATGTGTAATAATTCCTGTAATTGTAATGTCACAAAACGTTATAGTAATGATAAGGTCACAAACTAACCAATATCGTTGCTAAGACGACATTTCCAGCAGCATAATTCACTTCACTGTAGTCAGCGTTTTTGTCCATTTCGAATATCGAAATAAGCGACTGTATCGCAGTAACAAGTCACTTATGTGATATTCAAAGCGGCGCTAAACGTGATGCTGTTCCGATTTATTTCACATGGTAAATGGGAGGTGGGAAGAGTTCCTCGAGAGTAGCTTATACTATCAAACAGTGATTTAAATAGTACATTTATTTTAAATAACCATAATGTTAGACATCAGACATCTAGATACTAATAAAGGTAAGTAAACTGCCAATCATGATAGGAATATTTCATAAAGCTTGATTCGCAATATTATTTATTCAAAGTAACATTATATTGTAACTTTAATACCTAAATAAAAACATTTAGATAGTAAATTATTTAATTTATAAAAAAATATTTACCAATAGTTAAATTTTCTTGGTCCGGTTTAGAAGTTGCAGCCGAAGACGTAGAGGCCTCCGAGCATCGCCTGCACACGCCGCACACACTGCATCCACTGTCGCCTTCGCCGCAGCCGCAACGTCTGCAAAATTATATGCATTGAAATAATAATTAAAAAATAAAGCTGAGGTAAATTTATAGATATATGAGGTAGATATACTTTAACCTGAAATCTGAAAATATAGGTATTTGATAGTTAATAAATTTTAAACTTTATCCCTGATATATAAAATCGATTTTATTTGAATTTGTAAGAAAGTAAACAGAGACTGTAAAAGCTGATTTAGATCACATTGTGAAGTACATATATGTATGGGTAGCCCTTACATGAACTGTATGTGAATACTCATATATATAAATAACAGAGAAGTGCTTTGCTAACTGAAGATTCACTTAGTAATAAATGGCGACGATTTTTTCGTAATTTCCTATTTAAAACTGGCAATCGCTTTAGTGCACTCAGTACGTTAACGTCGGATTTGGCATTGACGCATCAGGGTTGAAAGGGTGCAAGATTACGCTTATACGATTGATGGATAATAGACGTGTTAGATGAGAACATACGCCCAAGCATTATGAGTTTTGAAAATGGTTAAAATTTTAGGCAACATTATATACATTTTATTAAATAAACGCTGACAATGTGCAGCGGAATTACAAGATTTAACATCATAATAGTTTTTTGTTTCTTTTGCTTTCAACGTATGATTCAGTATATTCAAATATATTTTTTTAATTATATGTATGTAACGGTCGGTGCCCGTGCGGGATTAATTAAGCCCAGGCCCGCACCAAATTCTTTCAAAAAGAGCTTGATCTGCTATTAGTCCTTAAAAAAAGTATAAAGTGGTAAAAAAACAATTCAACAGTTTATATGTTTATTGGCCATCAATAGGTTACACTTTTGTGGGTAAATAATAGTCTAGTAGGTTACTATAGGCTCTGAAAACTACAAAAAGTCAGAGATGAGACTTCCTGGCAATATAGAATAATTTTGATAAGAAACTAACGATTGAAAACTGATGAAACTACATAAATTATTTAAAAAAATAAGTTCAGGAAAAGATGAATGGGGGGCAAATATGCGGGGCCCCCTTTCACGCGCTCTCTTAGCAATTGCTACTCTTGCTACGTGGTTAGTACGGCACTGGCCGGTGCTGTTTAGATATAAGATCAGCTTGACCGTCAGGCGACACAGAGCACGCTCTAAAGGCACATCTCCCGATATCCATGGTTTAACTGCTCATCGCGTTATCACTAAGTCGGTGAAGTGTCGTGATCTACTCGTCATAGATATTTTACCGAGACCAGAACGAGACGAGTTAATAACTCAAGCCCTTAAGAGTTAACGCTACCAAGTATTTACTAAATCCGGAGAGTTCTCAGAGGGAACATTGACGAGGCGGTCGCGTTCAACATTTTAAAAAAAAAGTGCATTCTGATTCTAATAAAGTGTACGAATAGTGCGGATATACTAGTCATAAATTATCTAGTGTCGTTTCGCTAATTTATAGGTGAAAATGAAAGAAAATGCAATAAAAAAGATAATTAATCGTATGCAAACCATAAAGAGAACGAGGAGAGGAGGCAACATTTTCTTAATATTTTCAAAGATAGGCGAACTTATGACTGAAGTTATTTGCTTTAAGGTTTAATTTGAAGCTGATAGCGATTCCGCGGTCACTGTGATACCTGCGAAAATTTATATCACTAATTTTAAGTACGTTTCATGGATAGGGAGCTATAACGAGAAGTATCCTGGCGGTGTTGTCGTGTTATGTTGAATTACCCGTAGCTTATGCGCATATGATATAGGTCCATTCAACCTTCTCGGCTTGGATGGAGAAATTAAGACATCCCTATTGAGACATCCCTATGCGGGTTCTATGTTCAGACTATTGCCAAAGCATTATGTGGAAGGATTGTTGATCGAAAGAGAGTAAAAGATTTAATTAAATCAGCTCGGATGTCAACTTATTGAACCGAATCACCTCTGTTTTAACATTTTAAAAAATATTGAGCCTTGTATTAGCGATACAAAATATTGGTGTGTCCTGATTACTTGTTTGGTAAAGTAAACGATGTGTTAGTGATACCTACCAAAGGGGTGCACAAACCCATGGCAGAAAAATATTATACAAGAAATATACTCACTCGCCGGGTACCCTGTTAGGCAGCGTGGCGCAGTGGCAGCCGCTCCCAAATCCTGTGCACTCCCGACAAAGAACGCACACCCGGCAGTACTCTACGTTCCACGTGTGCATATCGGGGCATGGCCGAGCTTCCTCCTTGTTACTCGTGTTTCGAGTTGGATATGGTTCTATAACAAAACGATATCCACCTGAGCTCGATATTATATTGCAGAGAGTTGTGCGCAAGCACTTGTGTTATTCCCTCTCTTTTATTATATTCTATTCATTATTGTCTGACTCTTGCGGAGGGAGATCAGGCGGGAGACCAACGGCTTCAGTTAGCACACCGAGCAATGAAAATCAACACCCCAAAGTATTTAAATTTATCACCCCATAGCCCAGATTTAGCAACCGTATAAACTTACCGCTGGCATATCTACTGTCATATAAAAACATTTTAATTACAATAACATAATTATTACACTGCTTTAAATTAGAAGTAACATGTACTTACTCTCCTTAGTGTATCCGAACTCCCTTCCACATTGACCCTTGTTATTGATACCAAAGGAATAAACATCACCGAAGTTTGTAAGAGCTATGGCGTGCGCTTTTCCTAATGCGACCTATAAACGAATTTATCCAAATTATTAACTAAGTACAAAATAATTAAAATATTAAAGTATTTTATTATTTGGCAAAATTATAAAGATTAATTTATTTATATATAATATTGAGTTACCATTAAATTTACTAAAACGAAGTCAACTTAAGTAATCACTGTGATCGTAAAAACTATTTACGATTCATTGCCTCGTCGATACGGTACTGATACGGAACTAAGAAGTTATGTCCTTTGTGCTTGTAATTAAACGGGCTCGCTCATCCTTCCAACCAGAACAGAACAATACTAAGTACTGCTGTTTACAACTAACCCAACCTAAACTAACCACAGTTAAAGACGTCAACCTGTGAATAAAAAATACCTATATATTTATACCTGAATGATATTTTCATGTCGCAATCCACTGACTAGTCCGGACTCGCCGCAGTGCTGCGTATCTTTGCCAAACATAAGCAGTTCACCCTGCCTTGTCACCAGCGCTGTCGAGCCGTAGTTGCATGCTGCGTACACTATATGATGACGTTCAGCCTGCGTCAACCACCGAATATTTTTAATATAATTCATTACACCATTCACTAGAGTAATATGACTTATAACCTAAGAATTTTACAATTTATAAAAATGCTAATAAAATTGAATGATTGTTTTATTTATACGTCATCGAAGTTAATAAAACATAATACCAAATCTTATAAAATAAATACACATCTTCAAAGTACAGATTTGATATACAGCGAGCATTCTTCGATAAATAAGGTAACTGCAATTGGATTTTCTGTTATAGATATGATACTGACCCTTAGAATTTTCTTAGGTCGCGTAGGTTTGGGTGTTCGCCTGTGTTTAATGGCATCGCCATCTTCTCCTCTTCGCGCTATGCCCGTGAATAACGCCGATCCATTATCTAACACTAGGATGGCGTGGACACCTTCATGGCCTAAGGCAACCTACGAATAAAAAGTTAATTACACTCTGAATCATAATCTACTAATATCATAAATGCAAAAGTTACTCTGTCTGGCGCTCTGTTAAGGTTTTGCACTGAAACGATTTTGATCGAATTTCGAACGAAGTAATCTTAATTTTGAAGAAAGGATAAAGGCTACTTAAAAAAGTTGTTAATATAATTAATTTATCCCTCGAGGGGTATAGTGGCAAGTTCTTCAATTTTGGAATTAAAAATCTCTAGTACTTACCTTTTATTATTTTTACTGTGTGACTTTTATTAAAATTGATTCAGTATTTAAGTATATGATAAGGGGGTGTTCAAGTATTACGTAACGCAATTTGGGGGAGGGGGTGTTTCGTAAAACGTTACGATGCGTTACAGGGGCGGGAGGGGGTCTTTCTTACAACACGTTACGTAACATTGTTTTTTTTTTAAATAAAAAATTAGGCAATCAAAACTCCCAAATTGGCAACCATTTTCATTTACGTTTTACGGGGAATCCCTCGATTGTCTTAGTCTGGTCGTCATTTTTGTCCAACCTGTGGGATCTATTTCACATCTCACAAGAGCGTTCAAATGCACTGTCGTTACGTGCATGACAAGACTGTCTGCCATGACCATTGTGAAACTAGAGTACGGCCGCAGCACCTTGCTACCAGAGGGGCGAATGAGCTTCTCTGCATTGTGGATCGTTATGAAACATCGTCTGAGGATACTGACTGGCTCGACGAAGACGAATTTGGTGCAAGTGGCTTAACAATTCCAGAACCGTATTCGTCTGCACGCCAGGTGGCATTGATGAAAGAATCTGAGTGGCTAGCAAACCCGTGGACAGAGGAGCAGTAATTTCAATCGGATCGGATTGTTTGATCGGAGACCTACTTAGATACTTGGTTAATAGTTGATTATTTTTTAATTTTGTTAAGAATACAATTTTATTTCGAGTAAAATGTTTAATTTCAGTTGGGTTTCTGTTTATAATTGCATTGCCAAAGGTTATAATAAAAATGTTACTTTATTTTAAGAGTATTAGTAAAAAAAGCTAAAATAGGAGAATAAAGGACGAAAACAATTATGTGTTAAGCCAAAAATGTATAAAAATAAACAAAATACGCAGGGTTTGTGGACTAAATTATTTAGTATTATTACCGCAAAGTCAATTAAAAATATACCAAAGATAATAACTAAAATATAACTTTTTGCGACTTTAGGGTAAAAATGGTCATTTAAGTGTTACGTAACTTTTAGAGAGAGGCAGGGCGGGTACAGAAAAACATTACGGTGCGTTACAAGGGGAGGAGGGGGGGTCAAAAATCTTCAAAAATTGCGTTACGTAATACTTGAACGCTCCCTAAATATTAAAACCTTCGTTTAACAATTATTTCACAATTTTTTTTTTATTTGGCATATAAAGTTTACATATTTAGATTTAAAAAGCTCATAATTAGTGAGTGGTACTCAGGCAGACGAGATCACACGAACCCTAACACACTAAAGTCACTAATTTTTATAAGAATTAAAAGTTAAATTAAGCAACATATAAATAATCTTACCTGAACTACTTTACACCTTCTTGTGTTAGGAGTCTCGTTTTTATTAAAGAGTGTCTCTTTCATGAGTGTCCAACGGCCGGTTTGAGGAATCGCAACTTTGTAGCCTAGACTTGAGCCTTTGCCTGTATAATACACCTACAAAAGAAAAGCATTTCATCAGAATTGTTTCCAACCATACGTAAACAAATTAGATTTATATAAGTTAAAAATAATAGTTATGTTAGCCCATACAGACAATGTCAAATATCCTCAGAGACGATCACAAAATTCATCAGCTTTTTATGATATGGTTCTTGTAAAGAACTGCTCAATTGACATTGATAAAAAGCTAATAACGTGCTAAGATAGCATATATACGATTTACATATATATATATATATAGTAATGAACACCTTATGGGGTTTTTATCGACCTGTACCTACGTCGTATGAAGTGTCATGTCATGTTTTTCCTTACTATATAATTCAAGGGAAAATAACCACGATACGTATAACCTACATACATATTGTATATTTACCCGGACACAAACGTACGCACTAATTATTCATTAAAAAAACATACACAAAGTATTGATTCTACAACAATTGACCTCATCAACCTAGTAGATGTTTGCGTACCTAGTTTATAATAAAACCGGTAACATTTACTATATATATTTGTATGACAGTTTCTTGGCGATGGCTTGAACGGCATAGAAGTTGTTGAGATACAGCTTTATGTATGTATGATGTATTACAACGAAGTAGACAAAAGTAAAACCTTTATTAAATTCTAGTCAATAACTATTTCTTCGATGTAGAAGTCATAACTTATCGATTGCTAAAAATCTACAACTGAGAACAACTGGCGAAATAAGCTGAGTGGGATATTTTTTTTGATTTTTTTTTAATGATTTATTGATATTTATTTTTGAAACGGTCTGCGGACGATTGTTTCCTGCCCAAGGTATGTCATTATATAAAAGTCATTAATTTTATAGTAATAAATACGCTTTAAAGTATTTTTTTTATCTTAAATATCGTCGTTGCGCCTGCTAAAGTCGCTGTGTTTTTTCTTATTTTTAGATTGTTATGCCGTTTTAATCGTTTAAACCCAGCTTGTAAGAGGGAGCCGGGTTGTGATGGATTCTTACCGTCTTTGGCTTGAATCGGCACGTGATTAGAGCCAATAGATTTTTATCAATTTATAATGCTCTTGTTACAAGCACCTTGTACCGAACCTCAAATTACACGTAATTGGAGTATTGTATTGATTTATTTGCCCTCGCTAGGGTTTAGGTCCTTTCGTAATATTAGTTGTCTCGATTCCCGGTGCTTTCGGTTCGAGACTCGAGATGAGACAAGATTTTCGAAAGCAATATCTGATGAAAGCGAGTGTTCTTCTTGTTCGGTAGCATTATAGAAAAAATCTGAATAGATTGTCAGACAAAGCTGTTGACGTTCTGATTTTTATAAAATTCTATTTTAATAATGTATTAGTTTATTTTTTAAAAGACTGATTTATAAGTATGTCTGTTATTATTTATATTTATATGATTATGAGAAATTATAAGATACTGGAATTAGTAGATAATAGTAAATTTATTAAGAATTAGTATGACTTTTAACGAAGTTCTTTTCATCGTTAGTAACTTAAAATTTTATTCAACACTGTATCATGACGATTCAACAGTGTTTTTATGAGACTTGAATAAACAATATTTTTGATCTTTTTTTATAATATTGGTAGGCGTACGAACATATGGGCCACTTGATGGTAAGTGGTCACCAGCGCCTATAGACAATGGTGCTGTAAGAAATATTAACCATTCCTTACATCACCAATACGCCACTAACCCTGGGAACTAAGATGTTATGACCCTTGTGCGTGTAGTTACACTGGCTCACTCACACTTCAAACCGGAACAAAACAATGCTGAGTACTGCTGTTTGGCCGTAGAATATCTGATGAGTGAGTGGTACCTACCCAGACGGGCTTGCACAAAGCCCTACCGCCAAGATTATGATAATAACTATAAGATTAAACTGCTTAAAAAGGAATTTGTGTGTGATTAAAAGAAATGATACAAAGCAATTAATTTTCTGTTTAATAAATGTTGATTGTTACAAAAACTATCTTTTAATGAATTTCCACAGAAATAAACTCAATTCAAACAAACAAAATTGTACAAAAAAAAGTCTTCACACTCTTCAAAAAAAAACTTCTTAAAGGCTGTCTCGTGTGCCGGGAAATTTGAAATACTGAAATTTTGAAATTGTGTGGAATTCCCACACAATTTCGAGAAGTAGTGTGGGAATAGATATTGATTAACATCAGATAATCGTTTGCTGTTTTAAGTGATTTGAAGATCCTTGAAACATTACGGTTGGTGTTATTTAATAATAATTTGGTGTTTTAGGTTAGCAATACTAAACTTTTTATATTGGGTAAAAATTAGAATTACAAAAAAGTATAGTAGGCCCAGTGAGCCGAGATGGCCCAGTGGTTAGAACGCGTACATCTTAACCGATGATTTCGGGTTCAAACCCAGGCAGGCACCACTGAGTTTTCATGTGCTTAATTTGTATTTATAATTCATCTCGTGCTCGGCGGTGAAGGAAAACA
Organism: Vanessa tameamea; assembly: GCF_037043105.1. NCBI lineage: Eukaryota > Metazoa > Arthropoda > Insecta > Lepidoptera > Nymphalidae > Vanessa > Vanessa tameamea. Next base: position 14,661,574 of record NC_087341.1, read on the forward strand.
TCGTGAGGAAACCTACATGTGTCTAATTTCAACGAAATTCTGCCACATGTGTATTCCACCAACCCGCATTGGAGCAGCGTGGTGGAATATGTTCCATACCTTCTCCTCAAACGGGAGAAGAGGCCTTAGCCCAGCAGTGGGAAATTTACAGGCTGATTATGTTTTATTTTATGTTATACATTAACGATTTTAGTAACTCAGCGGTACTATAATCAGACTTGGCTTCCGTCTTATATGCTTTATAGATTATACAGAAATTATAGTCTTTAAAAGTTTGTATTGAAGGTTTGTGTATTGGCGAAAATCTTTGCCAATATAAAACTACCGGAGTTACATAATATGTATTACTTTTTAATTTTTTTAATAAATTGTATTGGTGGTAGGGTTTTGTGCAATAAAAAAATATAGAAATTGACTTATTTAGTTTTAAAATGTTTCTAAGAAATCATAAATAAGAAAATTTAATATTAGGCAGTTTAGATTTTTTATTTCGCATTTTCAAGTTAAGTCGTTAAATAATCCTAAAGACTCACGTTCAAAATCAACTATGAAAAAGTTAATAGCAGACAGACAAACAGCTGTCTGACAGACAGTCGGCAGTCATTTCAGAGCCATCGTGATATTAAAGCTTATCATCAAAGCGTGTGCCCCTACCGGCTCCTCTTACCTCCTACTCACCGATGATATAAATTAACTCTAATACATTGACCGAGATAATCTCTTAAAGCTAACACATATCCGTCCAAATTGCTTATCATCCATTTCACAAGACCTGTTGTGAACACCAGATGACCATTGAAAGTAGCATACTGTATCTGTACTGTGAAGCTTACTGAGGTTTATCCGTATTCATACAGTAAAATACCTGCACCTAGGTATATACAGCGTTATTACAATCCTCAAGACCCAGCGAAGACCCTGACTTAAAATATACGCAGGCAGAGAAAGAATGTCTCGATGACCAAGGCCACGATAACGTAGAACGATCCAACATTCTCATAATACATGAATCACAGGGACTAAATTATGAATTATCAAAGTTACAACGACATCCATGCAGTGGTTCAATATCAAATTATTCGAGAAACATCAGACAACAGCGTAGACACGTTAGGGACACTGAAGAGGTTACAAATGGCAACCACTAAGGAGATTCTGGGTGTGAAAAATTCTGGTTTATGGATAAACTGATTGAATACCATCCAGACCAACTGAAAAAGCTAGAATCTAACGACGACTAAGAAAGTCAACTCAATAAAGACAAAATTCGAGTCAATGAATAAGCCGTCGTCATAGAGAACAATAAAAACTGTTTGTCATCGCGAATTCATGACAATTATGATGCGGGCAAAAAAAAGCAAACAAAATTAAGATTTCAGATATAGCACCAGCACGACAGCATGCCTGTTGGGATATATTAATAACAAACTTCTAAATTAATTATATAATTAGAGAATGGATACTTAGTTACCCAGATTTCGATACAGATCATTGGCTTTTAAGCTTAGAGACAAAGCGGGGACATATAAATGCGCATTGTACTGTAATTAGACTCTTTGTGTAGATATAATCCGTGCACAATGAGGACGTGACGGTACATTGTCAAGTATATCGATCGATGTTCAAATCCGATCAACCGAGCACCATACGGTTCTAAGTTGTTAATTTGTCTTTATAGTATATTATGCCTGACAGTCAAGCTAAAATCAAAAGCTTTTTGTGTCGGATGTAATACCACAAACCACTCGAATAACCCCGTAATGAGATAAGCTCCAAGCCCCATGTCCTTATAAGGGATAGGTGAAGAATCTCTCCTGTGTAATATTATTATTAACTTGAAAGGATATTTTTTTATATTTATTTATAAAGACCTTAGGATCAATTTATTATCTCCCCCATTACGCTTATTAGGATATTTGACGCGCAAATATGTGTACAACTTGCGGTTTGATCTGATCATACCGGCCCAGCGGTGGAGCCACCGAACCTTCTAATATATTTCAAGAAGTTGCAGTTTATATTTTTAATCTTAATTATCCTTAAAAAATATCAATGTTTGCATCAGAAACATAAAATATTATGAAACATAATGCTTTAACAATAAATCATACGCACTCAGTATATGGTAAATTGGTTTATCTTGTGACTCCAAAGTATACTTACACACACACGTACATACACACATGTACACAAACAGGTACACACATACATACCCTCGCATACGCAAACGAACTCAAAATATATAAAAAACACAATTACGCACACATACATTTGTAGAAACACAATGGATTGTGTGAAAGATGATATGGCTAGAAATAATGTTACTTGTGAGATGACGTCAGATAGAGACCCCAAGTAAATTGGGATAACGGCAGGAGGATGATGACATTTGTAGAAACACACTATATTCTCAAAAAGCACGCACCTTTCCCGAAGTCGTTGTCAACAGGCCGAAATCCTGACCGCTGGAGATACTCATTAATGGATCGTCATCATTATCGTCTAACTGCAGCGCAACCGGCGAGTCCAAGTCTATCATTCGTCTCGATAAACCGTCATCAAAAGCTGGTCGGCCGAGGACCAGAATGCGTCGTCGCATCAAGTGAACACTGAATTCTCGCCTCGCAGTCAATGTATACCTTCCGCCTTGAACACGCTCCGTTGCTGTCGCCTCGGCGTCGTACATTTTTATTGTGAGATGGTCCTGTGCATAAATAAATATAAGGGTAATAACAATACGGTAACTCCCCTTTTCACTTATTTTATAAATTCAATATATTGCAATCAACAAAAGCTTACGTAATTGCTAAGGAGGATTAAGCCCAGCAGATTGCCGTCGGTAAACACAGCTGATTTAGGTTCAACCGGTCCTGGTTGTCCTGGATCTAATCGCAGCACGCACTTCACTTCTAGCGAATCTTTATCTACCTCATGCACTTCGCTTTTTTTCCTCCCAATCCTCACGTACAATTTGTTCTGTCGACAACATTAGTTAGACGTCTTAAAAAAATCCTTTTTATTTTTTGTTTAGATCACAAATTATGATATTGATGTCAATTAACTTTTATTAGGAATATACATGCATGAGGAATTTTAGTTTTATCATTTTTTCTATAAAAAAACATCCAAAATGGCGAATCAAAGCATTAGATATAATTGGTTCTTGAAATATTGACCTTAAATTAAATAAAAAGTATACTATTTACCAGAATAATTAAAAATTTTTACAAACCCGACAAAATCCAAGCCAACCATGTCGATCACTAGCAAAAAAGTCAGATTTATACAAGTATACATGTTGCCGTATAGAGCTGCCATATCCTGAGCCGATTTTCAACAGTCCTTTTGATGTAAAAACATACAAGAAACAACCATCGGAAACCAGAGATCGGACCACAAGCTCTCCAGAGCCAGTAGTTAATTGTGAAGGTAAATCCACTGGGAAGCTAGTCACTAGGGACTTATGCGGTACTCCAAAATTTAACCACAAATTACGTGATGGAGGTCCAATAATTACAGATTGTACACTTCGTTGTAATATTGTCAAGTTGGTTGGTATCTAAAAATATTCAGGTTGTTGTTAATATTTACTGTTATACTAACAATGACTATAAAAACAATCAATTATTATATCAGTAAAGTAACAATAAGTATTGCCAAACAAAAATGTTATGAAATATTTCAAATGCTAAACCTGTATGTATTGTTCGGTAAGCGCAGATGAAGTCATAATTAAAGATGTGACAGCTCCAAGTACAAGTTCAGCCTCGCCACGGGCAACCGCTAGTGCTATGAGACATGAACTGCTGAGTGAAGTCAGAGGTGTAGGGGCCTCGGTGCGTCCTGTAGGTCCACTTCCACTTGCAACTTCTACCAGCATGCTATGCAGGTTTGACATTATCTGCACAGATTATATTATAAATTTTCAAACTGTATTTGCAATCAATAATAATTGATGAGACAATAAATACAAATATTTTAAAATGTTGTAGTTATTATCTAACAAAAAACAAAATAATTGTAATACCTCATGAGGCTCATTTGCAAGATCTTCAGGTGCATGGCCTTGTAGGACATCCAGTAAAGCTTTAAGCGAATATTCACAAAACTGTGCATCTGTGAACCGGGACTGAGAGATAAGAGCAAAAACTGTGCGCAAACCAATACCTGTGATCTGAAACAACAAATGATATATTAGTTAAATTGGAAAATGTTAATATAGTAGATATTATTTATTATATTAAAAAAAATCAATTAAAGTTACTATAGAGTAGACATTTAAATTGAGAACTATCCTCTTTGAATATGGTTGTGAAGCTACCTAATGCAGACTTTATGTAAAAATAAAACTATCTTAACTTTATAACACCTAGGTATTTGATAACATCAATAATATTAATATGCTAATTGTTTTTGGTATATATTAAAAGTGTTTCAACATAAAATTACCTTTGGCAACTTAGCAATGATGGGAGGTGGTGGACCTGGTTCATCACTGTCACTTTCATCTGATAAATCAGCTGCTGCAGCTTCTAGTTGTCGACAGCGAGCTAAAATAGTTCTACGGACGGTAGCATATACAGCGAAGTATGATGGATTGGCCAGAAGAGCAGGTGCATAACAAATTGCCAGTGCATTGGATCCTTTGAGTCTCTTTAATCTGTCTTTTTTGTTAAACTTTTTGGGTGGCTTTTTGTCAGTCCTTCTAAGAAAAAACATAAGTTAAGCAAACACATTTAAAAAAAAATTGATTATATAAAAAATATTTTTACCTTGTCCCACTCCAACAAAGAGCTCTGAAATATTTTCGATAATTTTCTGGATCCATACATATTAATTCCGGTGCTTTAATTTTCATATCCATTATGGATGTTTTGTAGTTTACCCCTGAAAAGTTTTAGTAATGTTGCTTTTTGTAAGTCACATTTAAAAAAGATTGAAAGGATCATTTTATAATTAATAATTCGCTTTAATAATTATCATTCGCATTAGCATACAATAAAAGTGCAGTGTATTACGCAAATCTATGTATAACTACTGGCATTGCAAGTTATTTTTCCTAAAACATGTACCTACGACGACATAGTATGCACAAGTGCAATGGCCTATCTCCAATCAATAAGTAATCAATACATGACAAAGACTTCCATCATATACAATATAAAGTTAATCGCACCAGCCCTTACTTAATTTAAATAATAATTTAAGTTAACATCACATCTTGTACCAGTTGAATGAATTAAACTATAAAAATCTTTAAAAGAAATTAGAATTAAAAATTAACGATATTCTTAGAAACCGTAAAAGAACTGTCGACTACAATAAAAATAATACTAAAACAAACACAATAATATTGTATACCTTTAACCGTAAAACCCACATTATGATATTTTATTTCATAGCACAAAATTTAAAATCCTGTCTGCAGTAAAAGTTCCGACTTAGGACGTCAAAAAATCAATAAATATACCCCTCACTCTTCACCCCCTTATTGACCGAAAACCGGTAATGTTCAAGCTCATTTTAATTGATTGGAACAATAATAATTCTTTTTACATTAATAAAAACAATATTTATAAAAGTTTCTGGAAATGTAAGATAAAAGAGATTCAAGTTTTTTTGATTGTATTTCAAAAAAAAAATCAAGTGTAGCCGATATATGTTTAGTAAATGCATAAGTGATGAAACTGAAATAAACATTAAAATTAATTTAACAATTTAAAAGAAAATCATAGACAGGTATTTTTTAGTCTCTCAATTTTAAATGTAACAATCACTTTATTTATTTTAAGACTTCGTAATGTTTAAAACTTGACTAAAATACTTATTTATGTTCTTAATTTATTTAAAACATGTACAAACGGTTGTAATGTAAAATACTACATAAAAAATATTTTTTTGAATGTTGTAGTGGTAAATAAGAAGGCATATGAAGTAATATGAGAAAGTTGGTTTCTATTAAGAAAATAATAGTGTTGTGCTTGGGTAATAAATATTACATCATTACTTTGCATTTGATAGTGTTAAGGTATGTCATACAATTTGCAACAAAATAATATTAGGCTAATAACAATGACATAATGTAAAAAATATTCTCTTTATTATTTAAATTCTTTTTGTAGTAATAAATATACTATTTGGCACTTAATTCTCGATAGTCAAAAAACAATAGAGACATAATGCTTATTAAGGTTGTTTTTTCTTTAACAAATGTGAAGAAAAATGAGTTCAAATATACTTTCCTACAAACTTATCTTGAAATAACACATTTAAAATAAATCTCTTCCATAAAAAGATGCCATGCGTAAAAGATAGTCATAACAACATGATATGTATTACCCCCAAGATGCGTCGATAACTAATAATTCTCGTCATAAAGAATATGTTGGCTTGAATTAAAATTTGTAAAACCCTGTAAAAGATAAAGTAAAGTATATAAATAATGAAATATATTCATTTAATTTAAAATATATTTGACGTTACCAACTATTGATAAAAAAATTGTAATGGCAATTATTTTGTTATTAATATTTGAAAAGTAAAAATTATGCTAATTATAACTATTAATTGCGGTGCCAAAAAAAAATATATATATAAAATAATCTTCCGGTATAAGAAATATAATCTAATATTAACGAAATAAAGAAAAGTCGCGAATAATAAATACATATTTTCTTTAAAAAGCATACTAATATGCAACTAGCATATTATCTTAAAACAATTATGTCAAAAATTTATTTTACTTTTATATATTTCTAATATAAATAGAACATGTTTATCAAAGCATATTTTATTTATAGAGATTATTCAAGTCGTTAATATTACCGGTTTTTTAAAGTTTGAACATCCCTGACGCGCCATTGTGGTGGGTACTGGAATAGTTGGTGATTTTTGAGTGTCATAATGACCAGTCTGCGTGTTTTTATTAACTTTTAAGGCACAAATGGATATATTTTTTACATTTGCTTTAGTGAAAATAACAACTGTGACAATAATGTGTGCCGAACCTTTTATACCTGACTAAAAGGCAACTTTGAGTCACCACGGTTAGTTCAAATTGATGGCTGTCTGAGGTTATTTGTTATGACATGTAGTTATATATCTACAACAATTATTTGTCATCGGCGTTTATTAAAAAATAATTTGTGATGTTTTAATGTTACATGGATAATTAAAGCATTTGTAGCTTGCGTACTTTCTACAAAGTTGCTGTTTTGGTATTGGCGAAGTTTAATACCTACACTGCATACACCCCTTATTCTTTACTTGGCGTTGGTCTTACGCTTTGTAAAGCAACGAACATAACTACAATTCAATGAAAAATAATGAATGCGCATCCGTCACTTTTGTGTTCCGTGAATTTGAATATAAATTAAGTTGTTTTAAAAATTAAGTGAAGTAGTTATGTTAAATCTTTATTTTAATAAAATTTATAGCATTTTTATAAGCCTTCTAAAAATTCAAAGAAGTCAAATGAACAAAAATTGTTGATGAAGTTTTATTAAAAATAAAAGATTATTTTAAAATTATTATTAATTTCACAATTATATTAAGAATAAATATTTTGAATAGCCTCAATAAAAAAAAAATATAGTGAGAATTAAGTACATAAAAAATATTAGTTTTATATGTAATAAAAAATAGTGAATTTTATACCTGTATAGGCTATTCACTTCTAATTAAACAAGTATAAATAAAGTAATTAAACTTTGGGGAATCAAACAATGTCCCCTTGCTTTGTATATTTAGATTTTGTATTTGGCAACTTATATATGCAAGTCAATAATTATTACTTTACTAGCATATTTTGTTTGAAAAAGACTTATAGTCCTCATAAAATATATATGTTTAAATACCTAATGTCAACCAACAACAATAATAATTTACTTAAAATTTGTTTTAATTTAAACAATTTAGAATGTTATGAGAAATAAACTCAAATAAAAGTTATTATGTTCTGTGTATAACATACACCATGTATTACTAGTTATACTAGTTTGTCCTTTCTATTTATAACTTATAGCTATTATTTCACCTTTCAATTATAAAGATCTTTTGAAAAGCCATTTGAATATAAAATAATTGCTCGTTAAAATTGGGGATTTATGCATTGGTCAAGATTTTTAAAAATGTTAATATACATATTTTAATATAAATTTTTACTCTTTAAAGTATAACAAATACACTGTTCCATAAAAAAAGATTTAATTTATAGATACCTTGTAATAATATTATTTCTAATTAATATAATAAATTCCGTTTTTATGTTACCAGGCTCGTTTTAATAAATTCGTGAAGAGGGCCAGTGATGGAGGTCGGGGCGCGTGCCTTAGACGTGTTGCCCCTCCTTCAGGAGCGGGTGGCCTCGCTCACTGGCGGCCGGGATCGTCGCGGAGGGCCTATTATTTGGTTTCCTGCAAATTCGAGACGCGATCGCGTCGCTCCAGATGACTACCGCCGTTTGCTACATTATCTTATCAGTATACCTAGGTACCACAATTAAATACGCATTTAAGACATTAACAATCTAAAGAAAGACATATTTGAGTAATATTTTTGGTATATTTTCAGTGATCCTGCTAGATCTCATGGATTTACAATTCTTATTGACATGAGAGGTTCAGCATGGGCTGCTATAAAGCCAATATTGAAAGTACTGCAGGAGCATTTCTCTTCATCCGTCCACCAGGCATTGGTTGTCAAACCTGACAACTTCTGGCAAAAGCAACGCACAACAATAGGAGCACATAAGTACAAGTTTGAGGTAATATTATATCTTCAGTAAACAAATTAATAATGATGTTGACTAACACAAATGAGTGTAAGAGGTTGTCATAATATTGATACAAACTGTTTACTGTTTATCTTCAAGTGGGTTCCTTTTGTAATTGGATTCTAAAATCAAATTTATCCCACTATCTTCCTATATATGTTGCATAGGTACTGCATAAAGCTATCCCACACACTAAACATTGCTAATGTGTAATTGCATGTTACCCAATCTCAGTGTTACTAAATATTTATGCATCTAAAACAGTTAAATGTTGAATTATAATTATGTATATAAAACATTTTTAAAATGTAAGAAGGAAGGAAATACATTTTGATTAGATTTGATATTGTTAATTATTTTGTTTAACATGATACTTTGTAATGTATATATAGAACAAAAATATATATTATAGAAAACATTTTCTTTCAGACAACAATGATTAGCTTAGAAGCACTTCCCAAAGTTATAGATACTTCACAATTAACACCAGATTTAGATGGTACTCTTCAATATGACCATGCACAATGGATAGATCTGAGACTAGTAAGTACATCAAAGATTAATTGTTTGATGATTTTGCGAATATCATTTATGAAACTGGAAAATTTATGTTAAGGTATTAATATACTTATTATTAATTTAATTTAGGCTTTAGAAGAATTAATGTGGCAAGCAGGCGAATTGCTTGACCGGCTTGATGATTTACAAGAAGATGTAGCAAGGGCAGATTTTGCTGATGATGTGACTGGCGCAAGACGAGCCATAGATGCCCATGCTGACATCAACAAACGACTGGCGAAAGTACCTGTTGACGAACTAGAAGCACAGGGTTAGTTATTTCATAAGTACCTTGCCATACTTCAACAAACTACCTCCTAACAAAGACCTTAATTTACAATCATAAATTAGTCACTCATTTGCTAGAAATGTGTCAATAAAAATATTTATCATAATATATTTTATTCACTATAAAATAGATAGTTTTTATAAATCTGTTTATTGCATTCATGAAAACGGATGTAAAGTTTATTAATTGTTATGATAGGAATTATATCGCTACACGCTTGGATGACTTTTAACTGCTAAAGTAGTAAAAAGAGTTAGTCCATATAAACTGACGGTAAGAACGTTGCACGAAGGTCCATGTCGTGGTTGGTTCGATATGATTATACAAATCTAGCTCTCTCTGTGAACGTTATAAAGACCGCGATCGCGTGATTAGTTTCTGGCGTCCGATGTTTTGTGTATTGGCGCGTGGAGTTTTCTGTGGAATGTTGCAAGCGATTGTTTCATAATCATAATATACCGAAAGATGTCGGCATATAGACATGTGCTTTGATTGTTTGCGATGTTCCGACGCCAGGGGTACGATATTTTACTATTATGATATTAAGCTAATTAAATACATTCCATGGTAAAGAGCACCTCAATTTTCGTATTAATTAAAAATAGCGATAATTACTTTTAATTACACCAGCGCGTTTGTTTAATTACGACCACATGTAGATATAATTAGCACATTTTTATTATTACAACTTGACCTTATTTCTTAAGCGAAAAACGAATGTTCCAATTCATGATACTTTTTATTTTATTTCCTGCACTCTGTCTACTGACAGTCATTTACGTGTTGTTTTAATGAAAGAAAAAAAAAGGCATGACGTTTATTTATTTTTTTTTCATCTCATTATTTATTTGTTACTAGACTAGCCGTGTAGCCCATCGAAAATATTAAACAGAAACCTTTTCCTTAAGTATTAGAGCTTTTTCTTTTTATTTTCATCCCCTCTTTAAATCCCTTAAGAGATTGATTTCCAAAAATAAGTAACAACTATCTTTTACTCAAACACAGAAGTCTAAATATCGAGTTAAGTATTTCTAAAATTAAAAAATGACCAACTTCCGTATAACGAAAGTAAGTATAACTTTCAACCTTAATTTATCCCTCCCTTGATGATGTATTTTCAAAATAGCTTTTAGAGTTGTCTTTAATTTATTAACAGATGCTAAATACCGATTTTAATATTGCTAACACTGTATAATGATTTTCCATACAAACTCATCCCCAGTTGATGAAGCCCTGATGAAAAAACCCTTTTGCTCACTTACTTTTTATTAAGAAATCCTGTGTAATAGACCCATTGGTTTCGGCAGTGGTATGTCAGTTTGTCATTTTTTGCTTGAACTTCGACACCTGTCGTTCATTTGAATTTTTTTGTTATAAAATAATAAAACGTAAAATGTACGACAATGTGATTTAAATTTACATCTTTCGAAAGATAAGCCGCCATATAAGCGAAGTATAAAAATCGATAAAATAAAGGTATTCAAAAATGCTAGTCTAGTAATATAAAATATATAATAATACATTATTAACTTACAATATATATCTTATGACGAGTCTTTTAAAAAAAAACATTGCTGCCTTAAAAAAAAATTCCACTGATAACATCTTGAATGTAACCTCTAGAAATATTCAGCCTTCCTCAAACTCGATATATTATGCTTTTAATTTTTTTGGTATAGTGTAGTGTAGTGTAGGGCGCAAGATAATAATTCTGTATATAATTTAAGTGTACATTTGTATCTTGTAGGCGAACGCGTAGTGCAGCGACTGGAAACAGCGGCGGCTGCGTGTGCGGAGGCAAGCGGTGGTGGCGCAGCTGAAGCTGCCTTCCACTGCGGATCTCCTGCCGCTCTTCGTGCGCAACTGTCCGCTGTGCGATCGGCACACGCGCACGCGCACAAACTATGGCAACACAAGAAGATGCAGCTCGATCAATGTTTTCAGTTGAGACTTTTCGAACAAGATTGCGAGAAGGTGATTACCGTTTTTTTATTAAGCTTAAACAATACCTACCCCACAATCATCAGTTACATATACGATTGACGAAAATCATTTGATTTTTCCTTAGCTTATACTATTAACTGTTATACAGCTGTATTTATAATTCGTAATGAACACTAACCAGATGCTGGAATGGATAGTCAATCATCGTACAGCGTTTCTGGCCACATACGTCGAAATCGGTCGTTCCTGTGCTGCAGCTAAACGTCTTCAGGAGGAGCATGCGAGGTAATTTGATTTACGCTGAAATTAAATATAATTTACATACTTATTATATAAAAATATGTATCTTACACACTCGGAAATTTTTTAGAAAAGTCAATTAGAATTATAGTTTAAGCTTATATTTTTATTGAGAAAATAATTCAGTGTTGTTATGACGGTATTACTGGAAATACGAAATTGAAGGCCAAGTAGTTAATAACTTGAGAAATCTGACAAGGCATTTGTGTGAATAATTGCATTCTATTACAATAGGAACAGGATGAATTGTTAGTGAAATCAACTTTAATTTATAATAAAAATTATTATGTTATATTGGTACAAGTAAATTCTTAATGTACATCGTGATAGAACTGAAACGTGTTCTTACTTTCTTATTCACCGTATATACATTTAATGTCTATAGATTGTTAATATATCAAATTAATCAATTTGTATTATAATTTAAATTAATTTTCTCTTCATATTATAATAATTTTCATGGTCGCATCTTTTTAAAATCTTATATATTTTTGAGGTTTCACTATAAAAAAGTAATTTTTCCCCCTGTATATTTGAAATGTCCGAAAATTGGTTGTTAGAAAGTTGCAAGCGTGACTTATGGTTCTCTATTGCATCGCAATGGTAAATGTACAAGTATTTTATGTGACTGAGCTTTAATCTAGATTTACCTGTATTTCGTATATCGTATAAAGTTACCCTCCCCTTTATAATAGAAATTTTCAAAATTCCTTTTCTAGATTATGTTTATCTTGTAAAATAAACCTTTGATCCAAATTTCAGCTTTCTAGACTATCATTTTGGTTAGTCAGTTTACATAAGTTCAAACGTTTTAATAAATATAAATGTTCTTATATTTTTATTTCCTTGTATAGGTTCGCAGCAGCTTGTACGGGTGGCGGGCGACCCAGCGTCGCTCGGGTTACTGCTGCTGCACGTCGTCTTGCGGATAAAAGGCACTACGCGGAACCGCAGATTACAGCGCTTGCGCACCGCCTTGAACGGGCGTATAAGCAACTTTCAGCAGGTTCGCCATATTTTTAAATTGTTTACAAATAAAACATTTTATTTATAAAATTAAAGAACATCTATATCTTTTATTTTAGTGTAATTTAACATTAACTTATAGACAAAGAGTGTTGGGATATGGTTATCCCATATTTTACTAAAACATATTTATTGAAATACATAAATTATATATGATATATGTATCACTTAAGTATTGTTCTTTTTCTATAAAACGACAAATAATGTACATAAAATAATCATTTTGAACAATTATACATTTATACAGGTCTGGAGGAACGCTCGGCAGTACTATCTCTATCGGTGGTGTTCCACCACAAGGCGGAGGCGTACGCGGGCGCCGTGGGCGGATGGGGCGCACAGTGCGCAGTGGCGCTGCAGCTGGCGGCGGGCGGGCCTGGCGCACCTCCGTGCTCTGATCCGCGCGCACTCGAACAACACGCCCAGCGACACCGACAGCTATATGAACACATGTGCCAAGCTTACACCGAAGTAAGTTGAAGCTGAATTTTCCTTCTTTTATTATATCTAAAAACACTTACTGAAAAGCTGCTATCTTTGGTCAAATTTTTTTTTTTTGGCCAAATTGAGAAAAACATTTCTATGTATTGTCAGGAACTAAATGTCGATATCTCTAATTTTAACCGCTATTTTGATATCGACTCATAAGTAATATGTTTCCGAATTTAAAGTATGAAATACAAAAAGAATAAGCAGTAATTAAATAACTTCAAACACGAGAGCTAAATAAGGCAAGTATCTTACATCTCATACAATAATATATTAATAACAATCACAAATTGCTGGTATCCATCCAAAATCTGTGAATTTATGATCTTAGTTAAGTTATCTATATTTAATGCACAAATACGTTATATAATTCGTACAAGTAGCCATTTCTAATTAAATCTCACAATACAGTTAATGTAAACTGCCTATCATTTGAAAGTTGCTGTATGATTTTGATTTTTAGAAATCAAAATGTCAATATTTTTTTTTGTCATAAGGTGCTAGAATCCAATTGCTTGAAACTTTCAAACAGTATTGTATGATGTACACAGGTTCACTCAACGAGTAAAAAATTGCTGTACCAACTTGACCATTTAGTGCAAGTTTGTCATCAGACAGATCCCGCAGATATGGTTAGTATTATTATTTACTTATTATAATTAAATTCTAATATTATTCAAACATATATAATCAAAAAATAATAATAAAAATTAGGAAATCGTGTCCAGCCCCCTTTTTCAGGTTATCGATTCCTGTCTGTGCAACTCTCTTTTTTTATGTTTCGACTACATAACTTAAAACTATTTTACTATGTAAATGTAAAAACAGATAGTCAGATACAAGATATATATTATACAGACAGAGATACATATTTTATGTTAATGTATTTCTAAATTATGATATTTGTCAGTTGAAATAAATTCTAGAATTGTCGTATTATTTGTCAATCAGAATGAGGGCTCAGTTAGCTCTGCGGGTGGTAGCGGTGGTGACCCGGCAGCCGACTACAGTTCCGGTGCCAACCACGTACTGGCGGTTATCCACCAGATCCTGGGTCATCACCGTGCCCTTGAGTCGCGCTACCACCAGGCTCGGCTAAAGTTGCACCAGCGACTGGCTCTACTGCTTTATAAAGAAGACTGCAGGCAGGTTAGTGATCCCTGTCCTATTTCACTCATAGGCTATGTTTTATCTTTGATACTTTTTATAATATATTTTTTATTTCTAGGTGTTAGACTGGTTAGGTAACCACGGTGAAAAATTCTTAATAAAAAACACGGGTATAGGCAGGAATCTCCACAAAGCTCGAATGTATCAGAAATCTCACGAACATTTTGAAAATGTAGCTCAGGTTAGTATATACAAAATTATAATCCTGTATCATTTATAATGGATTTTTTTTAGTAAAAAACACATATGTTGTAGAACACTTACACAAACGCGGAAAAGTTGCTATCGGCGGCAGAAGAGCTGGCTCGTTCTGGTGAATGTGAGGCAGAGGAGGTGCTCGGGGTGGCGCGTGAATTGGAAGCGCACGTGGCCGCCTTTGCCGCGCGAGTTGATCGCCGGAGACGTCGTCTCGATCTAGCAGTGTTGCTCTACACACATGAGAAAGAAGTAAGCATTTTATATTTAAAGAATGCTCAGATGTAGCATTACATGAAGATTCCATCATTTATTAGTAATATCCAGAGAATATTAGTACTTCGTTACTTTATGCAAACAATGTAACTCCAAAAGTAAAGTAGTAGCCGTTGATATTCCCGTCCTGGCTAAAAGACATTCTCTTCCAATGAGTAGAAACTTTCAACAGTAATAATGTTATTTTCAATAGTTGTTAAATATGTTGTAAAGTTATACTTCCGTTAGTCATTTCTGTAGTCGGACTATGGGAGTAAGGATGTGACTATGTTTTTTTTTATGTTTCTCCACTATAAAATCTACGTAGCAACTGTTATCGAGAGATCCGATTTTCCACTGTGACCGATTTTCGGTCTGCCGAACTCATTGATTAATTTCTTAAATTAACAAATGTCAGGACGATTATGGTATATAACATGGTAGATTTTTGACAATCAATAAGCAAGTGTAAACACTTCTATATTGAATAAAGATTTTTGTCTTTGACTTTGACTTTGACGTGGTGAGCACCGACTTAACATTCGTGGTCTTTACACCTATTATAAATTTAAAAAGTGCTAACCGACGATATCGCATAATATGTAAATTTTAGTGGGTGTAACCCAAACCAATTATATAACGTGTGTAATGCGATACAATTGAAATATATTAATATTTATATATCGCATAGCTGCTTCAATGGCTCGAGACGCTTCGCGGCGGGGGCGGGGGCGGTACGAACACAGTGACGTCTGATGAGAGCCCCGAGGCGGCGCGGCGTGCTCTGGAGCAGTGCGCGCAGCACAGAGCCGCCTCGCTTGACGCCTGCGCCGCTACCATTGCACACGGAGAAGCGTTGCTACAAGACCTCAGGTTAGATATTAACACAATAACATACGAAATACTCACACGTTGTCTAAATATATTAACTACTAGTTGTCACCTGTGGCTTCGCTCGCGTTTAAGTTGTTGGTCGTCGGGTGTTAGTGTAAAAAGCTATGCTAAGGTAAGTTATTCCTATATCTATGCCTTATGTTTCAAGCTTGCTCCATACCAAATTTCAGCAAATTCGATTCAGTCGTTGGGCCGTAAAAAAGTAACAGATAAACAGACAGACAGACTGAGTAGCTTTTGCATTTATAATATTAATACAGTTACACTAAAATCCCAATACGATTGATATGGAACTTTTATATTAGGATGGTTTGTTGCTTAAGGATGGTGATGGGCTATATGGTATTTAAATGTTGTACATTTATGTTTGAGTTTTATTTTATTATCAATGCAATTAACTATAGCAATGTAGATAAATTCAAAATCAAAATCAAAATATAGTTTATTCAAGTAGGCTTTTACAAGCACTTTTGAATCGTCATATAATAAACCATATTAAGTGATGCTACTACTACGAACCGGCAAGAAACTAAGTGGTTACTCTTTTTCAATATTAAAAAATACAGTCATGTTAGGTAAATACATATATATCCTGCCTGGAAGTCAACGAGTATAAAACAAATTGTTTCGTACGAGTATATTAGACTAAAAAATACAAACTCGATTATCACAAATATATTTTTGATACAATGAGCGTTAATCATTGTTTAAACACGACAAGTAAAAGTAATCTCGGAACACATAAGTTTCCGACTCGCGAAGTCAATACATCCTTCCTGGGGCAATGTTTTCCTTTTTATGATAAGATTCTGCATATATGTTTAACTTCACAGCCTATTCATAAAACTAAATCTTGTTCTAGAAGAACTTTATCGAATAAGACTTATTACTCAATAGAAAACTTTATAAATAATAAAAAAGCGTGAAGCTGTTTCGGTTATTTTCATGAAAAAAAAAAAATGATTTTATTGTATTTCATTGGTGGAAAAGAGTAACTAATTAGTTGCTTGGCAATTATTCTCAGTAAAATTTACATTCCGGATTGACGATGCCTATACATATATAGTAGAGCTTCATAAAACAATCGATAATCAAATATCGATAAGTTCGAAACCTCTCGAATGAAAAATGTTCTTGTTACCCTTACCTTCGACTCCAAGTACCTCCATTACTCGAAATCGGAGTCCTCGACAAGTTAAAATAATCAGTATTACCTTACCCGTTAGCGCAAGGTGTGCCTTGTACCTTGAATTTTTCCTGTATAGCTCGAATAATATCCATTTAAGCTGTGTATTTTAAACAAATCTGTTTTAAATTATTACGTCTGCAGCTGGATGACTATAGATCAGTATAGTTTGAAGAAAAAATAACTTACTTTCTTGGAAGTATTTTTTACTAGTATCATCACATGGTATTTTTAATTTATTCATAGAATCGATCATCTCCTATCTCAAGTTGAACGTTTTTCACAAAAACCTTTCTTAGTCGAAATCCTTTATAAGTCGAAACCTCTATATCGCGTTGTTTTTCGCATTTCCCTTGAAGTTCAATTTACCGAGGTACTACTGTTGTTTAATTTAATACTGTAATATGAGGATTCCAAATCAACTGTTTCTGTGCCAGGTCTTGTCAGACTTTTTAAAATTGTGACTTTTATCTTATTAATTCATATTAATTGAATGAAAGTTTCTAGTCACAGGTAGTTTCAGGGAAACTGAGAATTTTACCAACAACATATAAATAAATAAATAAATATTGGACAACATCACATACATTACTCTGATCCCAATGTAAGTAGCTAAAGCACTTGTGTTATGGACATCAAGATATAAAATAAGAAACTCACATATATGTGAGTTCAGACGTTTCAAGTATTGATTACCGGAAGTTGAATGATACTGGGACCGGGTCGAGTTGTAAGCTAGTTGATGCTATCGTTGTTCTATATCTTGTAATCCGTCCTTGAAAGTAACTTACAATAAGCATTTCGTTATGAAAAATAAATGGTTCATTATATCATACACCATTTATATATAATCCAGTTAAAAATAAAGACAATATTACATTAAAGCGTTTTCTGAAAATGATATGACACTTTGCAAGTAACCCGTTTAGGACAAGGAGATGTAGCAATATTGCCGGATATTTGGATAGACGCTTAAAAAAACTGTCCGAAGTATGCGTCGAACGACATAAATTGAAGGGGACTGAATTTGTTCACTGCTTAAATTCAAGCTTAATAAAGATTTATAATCTTTCTTCTTGTATTTTTATTCGAACGTAATTTTTAAAAATACAAATTAATTTTTTATTAAAATTAAAATACGTCATTTATGTAATGCTATGCTATGTAAATTTAATTTTTTGAATTTCCGAACGATCTTGGCTCCTATTTCTACTTGATAATATTTATTAAAAACAAAGCTGTTTTTACGATCAGCCGAAAATACCTAAATCTATATATACACAAAATATCTTATTAAATAAAAAAAAAACGTATAATTAAATCTTTTAAGAACCCATTTTTTTACTTCTTTAGAACACACGCGACGCGATTTAATTCTGTCTGCAAATACAGGTGCACTCTCCATATTCTAATTCTTATATTCCGATGGGTCCGCAAATCCGAGATGTCTGGAAGTGATTCAGTCGCAGGACCAACTACTTTACGTATCCAGTCAGCTATTGAGAATTAAATAATTCTGAATAAATATCTTCTATCTGTAATAACAACAAAAACGCAACAGATCGTCTGTTGCGTTTTTGTTGAATTAGTTATAGACTAAATACGACATAAGTGAAATTTCGAAATATTACAAATAGTCATTAAAATTATAAATATGATATCGCACGCGACTGTTGTTTGTCGTTACAGACACGACGATATTTTAGGTATCTTCGGATCGGCTTTTTAAATCGCATACGGAATTTTTAACGCGTGAATGGATATGAAATGGTCGTTCTACATGCTCGTCTTCTGTACAAACGTTAAATATATATCTATGTATGTATATGAACGAAAATATAGGAAATTTTCAATATTTTTGTCTTAACATATCTCTTTGTTTAGTTTTGGTTAATATCAATAGTACCAATATTTTATATAACGAAATGAAAATCAAATCAGAAAACGCGATCTAGTTTTTTATAATGATATCTTGAAGTAATTTAATATGTAAAAAGTAAATAATAAAATATGTTTATCTATACATATTGTATGTATAGATAAACATATTGATTTAGTATGTTATTTATGAACGATCATATGAGGACTTGAAATTATTATCGCAACCAATCTATAGTTCTGATTAGCTTGTCAGCTCTTCTCGGAGCAAACGACATTCCGATCCGTTTAGCCGATTGCGATAGCTCCACTGGTATGATAGACTTGTTAAATGATGACTCAAAAGTGTTATAAGAAGCTGCTCAACAAAAATATATAAATTATTTGATTTTTTATAAAAAAAGTTAAAATCATATTTATAAATACATTCTCTAACACGAATTCAATTTGGGAATCTATCTAATAATAAGCAGTTTTTCATAATATTATCAAAATTTAGTTTTTTTTACTTATAATAAAATTCTATCATTATACACATTGTCAACAGATGTAATAAAACATGAAATAATTATTTAATTAAACTTAATATAGTATTATTTAATTAAATGTTTTATAATAATATTTGAATATATATTTACATTAGTAAATTGATGAAAATCAATGGATTTTAATGACAATGAAAATTGCAGAAAATAGCCAACGACTTTAAGAAATAGATATTCAGAATACAGAAATAGTAAATGTATTGATAAAAATCAAAAAATTGGAGCGAAAAACCACCGCCTAAAAATTAGTTAAAAATAAGTTTACCGATATACAGTAATATAATTGTTTATTAACCGCTGATATAACTCCTATTAACACACACGCATTACTATAAATAATAACACCATTTGTGTTAAAAATGTTAATATTATCATGTTTGTATACCGATAACATTAGAAAGGTTCGACATTTTGAATATTTTGCAATTATTATGTGTGATTCATTCGGTAGCTGCTAAAGTGATAAAGCGAAGCGCCCGGCGCTGCTTGGACATAAGGTCATTTTGACCGCATGTGAGCCGACACATGCCGCGTACTAAAGCCACTGAAAGCTTGTTTCTTCAATGCGGATTGGTGTAAGAATCAAACAACAATCAATCCCCAAAACCAATTCGATTTAAAAATGTTTACGTAATATTCTCTTTGTACCTAAAGCGTTTCATCCGGTGGTAGGGCTTTGTGTAAACCCATCTTGGTAGGTACTAACCGGGATTCTACTGCTTAATATAATTAAATGTTGCACTATTACATATTGCTGCGTTCGAAGAAGAGGTGAGCCAGTGAACTTAAAGGCAAAACTGAACCATCATCTTAGATAACATGGGTGGTAGTGAGTTAGGCGGTAAGGAATAGCATCCTCCTTGGATAGCCACCATCAGTTTATTGGCACGTCTTTTAATAAAATAAATTTAAAAAAAAAACAAATTTAATATTTAAAAAAAATATATCCAAACAATTTTTGTTAAATATTCTAACCACATTCACATAACATAAATTGTTTCTAGATATATTTATTCCTAAAATAATTAAAAAAATGTTAAACGTTAACGTGGAGCAAATAAACATGGAGTGATCGTAACTTAAGATTGCAGCTCAGTGTTCAATGACTTCTAATACTGGCTAATTATAAGTTACCTGACCCCAATGTAAAAATACACGTAGACCATAAAAGGTCAACACTCATTACTCGTAAAGCTAAGACATCTAGTAAATGTACAGTATCTAAAAAGTTATCCTTTACTATTATTTTAATAATTAAATGTTAAATTTATTTTACTTACTCAATGTTTTTAAAAATAAATTCCTCATAATGTCCTTCGTGAATGATGTCTGTAGTTTATTAATATGTATTCTATCAAAAAATGTCATCGATGAAATAAAAAATATTTTTTTGTGTTATTTATTTATATTTTTCCTTATTTAAGAATTAAGAAAGAAATATGTCGGTCAACAGTCTCTGCTTATAATATACTCATAAGCAGTATGCAATGATTCAGCTCCCGTCTAACTTGTTTTCCGTAAGAGTACAATAATTGGCGTCTACAATGGCGCCAGAGCTCAGGATGACGGGGACTCTTTAGTGTCCTTTTTAAGATTTTCCTCTTCCAGGGCCCGTTTTCTTATTTATATAAATCACGTTTGGTTTTTGTTCCGTATCGTAAGAAGAAGATACGATGCGGATTTTACATTTCTTTTTAAATTATATAGAAAAGCTGTTTTTGTATCCTCCGAGGTTTATAACATTGACTGTTGGCTTGCAAATCAAATTCTTAAATAGAGAAATTCAATTCAATTTATTTTTTTATAAGATAATTATTCCTTGCACAATCAAAGCGCTGGGAACGACGCAATCTAATGTGATCTTATGCTTTAAAATATCTGTTGAGTTGATATCACCCAAAAGATCTTACACGGAGGCTTATCACCTGTATTAATTTTTCTGAACGTATATCGATATTATGTCAAATAATTATGAAGGCAATAGGTAATAAAAAAAATATATTTCGATTACTTAATAATCCTTAGACCAGCCTGGGTACTTATTGACTTATAACCTGTATTTTTTTAATAATTTAATAGAAAATAAAATCAACGGAGTCGCACGAAAAGTCAAAGAACGTAGAGAACTTATGTTGTACTAATTATGTAAATTCAATTATTTTATCTTAAAGGAATATCATTAATTTAATCAAAATGTACTCTATTCAAGTAGGTTCTTACAGGCACATTTGAATCGTTATTTTACAAGGTTAATTCCAATGTAAAGCTTCGGAGGAAGGTAATGAAAAGAGTCTTTACTCTAATTCATAATATGTACATGTAATATTCATATTATACATTTAATCTATTCGTGTATCCTTTGTGAACTGGGACTAAGTCCAAGCACTGTCATCACATATGTAATTCCGAAAAGTGTAATACATTATTGGTTTATGTAAAACAATACGCAGACTAAATTTTCATAAATAAAATATAAATGATGACGGTTTGACATAATATAGAGTTCTATACACGTAAGAAAATACGTTTTGGTTGATACGTCGTGCCAAACAATGACAGTTTCACACCCAGATATTTTATAATCACATAGATTATTTACACTAGCCTGCGGTCCCAGATACACATGAACATCTATGTTATTATTAAAATACACAATCAATATTATGAATAGAAACAATAGACAGCATATGCAATCATTTCATTGATATATTTATTTATATACAATTGTAATATATACTTAATATTCAACGATGAATAAATCAAAATCGTTAAATTTCAAATACAATCAACTAATATTAACCTCGTACTTTTTTATCACTTAAAAATTAATATTTTGCATCTACTTATTATAACGTTTTTATATATTTACGCATTTTTACATAAACTAAATACATAACATTTTGTTATGCGGTTTTCCAGAAAGTCGCCGTCCGATTGTAGCGATCGTAGTCGTAAATGCTCCGTCACAATATCTCGCGCAGTATCAATCTGTAAGGAGAGCGGACCGACGTATACACCGCCCCCTCAGTGCCGCGAACGTATTTCGCGCCATTCATAATATTCATAAAATAATTATTGTTGCAGTAATTTTTTTTTTAAATTAACTGTATAATTATTTGTTCAGTGTGTAATTGTTTTCTTTAATATGGAACTGTGATTTTAGTGTATCTATGTCGCGCCGATATTAATTTGATATTTATTATGTTTTAAGCGGAGAAGTAATAAAAAAGTTATAAATGTTTTTAAATACAACTCACAATTAATAAATGCAAGAGTAATGTGTTCTGTTACGCGAGCGGTTATTGTGTCTCTATAAAAAATAAGGGTAGAAACCCTAGATTAAACATACTTAATACGCTCTTGTTTTGATAGAATTTCCGTAGAGTGGCACTTTAAAATATTGTTGGTAATTCATATCGTGGGGGAGACGATTGTACCTATAACTAATGTAGATATTTTATAAATATATCAATATTTTTAACAGATTAGTAGATATACGTTTCACCATTGCGATTTTAGAACGAATCTCACGGTATTTTATGTGTCCTTGGTTTTATTTAATTTTTAGTAACAGGGCAAAATATAGGTTTGATTGAACAACATAATGGCGCTGCATTACCTACTAATAAACGGATATATTTTTGTCGTTAATTATGGTAATGAACTACACCTCAATATTTATCCCTGTTTTACGTTTAAGTATGTTGACTTAATAACATTAGGATTAAGTTACAATAATTTCATGAGTATATTTTGTAATAATTTATTCATTAACAAGTATGTTAATGTGTTCTCGTAAAACGTTGCATTCGTCTACATTTTCCCTATAGGACTTAGTTGAAGGATTATTCTAAGTGCAAAATGTATGTTATTAGTAGTTATAACTTTTATGTTATTATACAATGCACGGTCTTATTATATCTTACCAGTAGGTATTTAAATTTGTGTTTTTACTAAATAAGCTGAAAACTGAATATTGATTGATTATGATGCGTCCGATGACCGCACAAGTAATTTGTATGATTATGAAATTTTATTTCGAAGCGGTCCGATACGCACTGTGCTAATTTTATTTGATACTCTAAACGAAATAAAACAAAATGTTATTATCTTAAGATTACTAATCGATTTTTTCTGGTACGTCTATATTTTAAGAGTAAAAAAATTATTACAAATTCTATTGTCAATTGTTCAACATTTTTTTACGACGATATATTAATAAATAAATGTAGTCGCAGAAAACCTAGTCGATATCATTGTATGCTAAATATACCTAATTGAAATCAGTTGTCGGACGTATATAGGTGTGTAGGCACAGTAATTCTACTACGTCGGGAAGTCGACAACAATAGTTGATGGGTCGCGTCGACTGATTTAAATTGTCTCACAATCGGCGTTTCCGGTCTTCTGTCGGTGAGGGCGAACGGGCCCCGGAGATCGGTGCCCGCCGTCTCCTCCACCCCCACCGTCGTCTCGTTGCAGTTTACATTCATCCCTGCAAAACTGTTACGTACTTTAGTTATGTTATGTACGATCATGTCTAGGGATCGTCGTCACAAATACTGAAACATTATATGTTTATATATATACATAAAACATACGGTTTGATCAGATTTTATGATATTAGAGCAACGTAAGAGACGTTATCAGTAGAATAATTTATTAATTTAAAAAATATATTTATATATTATTGGTTTCTCGCTATCTATATATTGATATATTTTACATATATTGATATATTTTAATTGAAAAATTATAAATAATTAATAAAACGACTTCAAAAGAACCCTCTACTTACAAGATCAGTACGCAATCATAACTCTCTCACGGTTGTTTCGCTTCGGTATGATTGCGCTGGTCAGGTCATTATGCAAGTAGCATCAAATCGTTTAACCGTTACATGTCTTATTTTTCCTAATAAAAGACATTAAACAACCGCCTAGTTCGGTCATTATTTAAATTAAAAAGAAGAGTTAGTGAAAACATGAGCTTATGAAGCTAGTACAATAATTACAAGGTCCATACATTGCATACAATCGGGTTTTAGCTTTGTATAGTGGCCCCGGATTTCCCTTACCGACGCTCCCCCTGCATCACTTCACCTTTTTGACTCGCGCATTCACTCTCTCCAACTTTTAATAACGAGACTAACGATCGGGAGGGATCCTGCTTAACTGTACGTCGATATTAAATCCATCGGCATGAAATGCAACCCTCATTTCCTCGCATCAAACAGCAAAGTCAACAACCTAGACCGAGAGCTTAAATTTATCCTGCAGCCGTCTGCTCTCAATATTGTTTTACTTTTTAATAAAAAACATTTGATTTCTACCTTTTGTAGATTAGTTTGGCATTGATATAATTCATCGTATATCCTGAAGAAGTCAAATTCAGTTAGTTTTCATTACTGAGTTTAATTTTATGATTATTTTGCCCTATTGTAAATTATTGAAATTACTTAATGAATTTTGCGAACCAAAATTAATTAAGTAATTTTAATAATTTACGGAGAAATGTAATATTTGTTACACAAACACGAGCAATAGCTAGTCATAGTTTATCTGCCGGTTTCTTTTCTGATGTTCCTCATTGAACATTTTTTTAATAGAGCTCGTGTAATGCCAATACATGTAATTGTTGATGCGAAATCATTGTTTACGTCGTGAGGAGGAATTATCGTATTTGTTGTTAGCAATGGAGAAAGCCAGTGTTACGTTCATTGTAACTGTCGAGGCGTATGGGAATAGGAAGTTAGATTACGCCATGGTATCAAGGTCTCTACCGTCTTAAGTTTTTATATACGAAATGAATCCGCGATTTCGTTCGCGTATGGATCGACTTATAATTTTGTCTATCCTCTCTAGACTGCCAATGGGACACACAAAAACGCCAATTTTTTTTTCGTATTATTGTAACCTTGATGATTATTTAATAAAACATTTAACGAACATGCATACACGGCTTATTTGCGATCACGTCACTCCTGCAGTACTTACTTACCTAGTTAGTAATAACGTGATTTTTCAGATGTTAATATTATACTTTGCCATAACTTGTTACATATAAAATATGACGTGTCTTATTTTTAACTTTTTTTAGTTAATATCATAAACAATTATTTTTCTTTTATTACCAAGAGAACACGGTTATAAATATTTAAAAAAGCTTAAGCTATTCTTTAGGCAACATCTCATTAGTAAAATAAATTAAAGTTAATTGAAATTTTTATTATACAATTGATGTCTATATGAATGCGACTTTAATGTTAGCGTGGTCAACTGATATTGTCGCATACCTTGTTTTACAACACGCGAATATATTGTCAAACTCCTTAGAAAGTCCTCTTATTATTAATCGTTTTACTTTTTAAGACTCAGGCGTATAGATAAGTATAAAGTTGATTTTCGAATTTGTAATGTCATAAGAACTGGTCTTAATCTTTTCAATGAATTGTCGAACGAAATCGTTTTAGTTCGAAGTCTGGTACCGTTGTGTAAAGTTAAAACTTAAATAATAAATCTACGCTAAAACAATATTATATTTATATAGTGTGCAAGATTATCATGTTGTTATTACACTAATTTCATAAAAATATTTTTGTTTCCTTACTCTCAATAACAACAGAACCCTTCGATTTGTATTTCCCGATATATACATACATGGCGGATAGTTTTTATCTAGTGATATCAAAATCTCTAACTTCGAAGCCAGAGCTTGTTTATAGAATAAGTCGGCTGGTCCAGCACGCAACGCCAGCCTCCTGCCTAGACAATGCGGTTGACGGTGCCGGTGATATCTGCTATGATAATATTTACCATTACACAGCATAATGATTTTAGTTTATTATTTTTCTTATTTGTTTAGAGTATATCTAGTACTGATGGTCATAATTACGTCATCAGAAAAAAAGGTTATTGTTATTTGTTTTCGTTCGTTTTCAATTGTCTGTAGGTGTAATATAAACGTATTGACCAATGATAATTTAGGCACACACATTTACGTAATATACGTGGAACAACATCATATGTATGCGCAGTTTCATACTGCTTTTCTATAACTTTCACCTGTCTTTTTGTCCTTGCAAAGTTACTCGTTGCAAATATATATTACGATGCGCATCACGTTTCGTCTGTCAGCTTACTGTACGGTTTTGTAAAAGAATTATTTATCTTATATACTTATACATGAAAAGTAATCGCTTTAATTAATACATAGGTTGAAAGTAATTTTAATTACGTGCCACATTCGATGTCTATTAAATTGGATATAAAATGCCCGCAATGCATTTTAACGTCCCATAAAACTACGACTGAGGCCTAATTGTTGGGCAACTCCCTCCATAGACGTCTGTCCGTCACGGCTAATGTTTACGAGCTTCATAAAGTTTTATGCCTTGTTAAAGTGCACTTTGAACTGTTTATCAAGCTAAGTGAAGAAATGCATTTATTTATTAAACGTCAACGACTTTATCTATATTTGTATATGAACTGATCAATGCGTGTGCTCTTTACAGTTTTCTGAATATACAAATCGAATTACATTCTTTATATATAAAGAAACCATTTGTTTTAAATAATTAGTTTATGTCTAATTTCGTAATAAATCAGGGTTAGAAGCATTGAGAAGGGCCTTAGTTGTGCGGCAGGATGTAAACACACATGCAAGAACCGAGTAGCGCTGCGGTCTCGAGAGCGATGGATATCTCTCGGTTCCGATTGGCCGCCGACGCGTGAGGAATGTCGCGCTCCGGCGACATTAGAAACCGTCGTAGCACGAAATATTTCTCCTAAACAAGTGCCGGGAATAGCTATGGATATCTCTAATTTTGCCAAATGTCATCGTTGTTCTCAAATTATTTATGACTTCATTTACATTATTATATTTTATTTTAAAGTAGGCATTCTTGTTCGTCATAGGTAAAAATAAGCATATCATTATATTTAGTATGTATATCAATGTTGAGCTCTATCTTTTTAAACATAGATTTAAATGTTGGCTGAAACATTAGATTTTCGTCGATATATTTTCCCTCAATCAGTAGTTCATCTTCTCGTTCTTCTGTCATGTGTAATACAAAACAGTTCCAACTATACCTATCTGATTGCGACTGTATTAGATCACTGCAAATTAATATCGTTACTCAAAGTGGTAAAATTGTAGAAACTTTTTCAAAAGGAAGTTTTGAATTTGCTATAAATTTTAATTGTAATTGTAATTTTAAATTTAATAAACTATTATCATAACATAATTATTATTATTGGATACGTTTTGAATGAAAAACAATGATTTTTTTACATAAAGAAACGTACGTTATTATTTGCCACTTTTTTATACTGATGATTTTTAGATTGTAGTTATTTTATTATTATTGTAAATTTACTAATTACATACATAAATTGTGTGTCATACATCATACATACATCATGAAATCTGTCTAACTCTACTTTAGGACAACATAACGTACGCCGGCACGACTCATGATTTTACAATCAAGAAGACATTAGTGAATTTCAACACCTTTGAATGACAAATGGTTGATTGAGCGCGAGCGTCATTTCGCCGTCACCGACAGCACGACTAATATTTAATACATTTAATTAGAAATTTAAGCACCGTTTCCGCTGGATTGCCGCGTATTATAAATAATTGTTATTAATATTATTGATTACCGATGGCTCGCCAACATCGCGTAAGAGCTTCATTAACCGACCGTAACATAACAGTAGGCGCCGTGGCTGTATAGGTCACCCTTGACTTCTCATGTGCTTATGTAGTTGCTTCTTTAGTATATTCTCTAATAAAATGTTACGCGATCAGTTTTGAAAACGAGGCGTCAGTGATTTAATTAGATTCGAAGTGTACGAAATATTGACGTTAAAGGCCGGTGAAATGAACATTTTAGTTTAAAATGCTCAAGTATCATCGGCGATCGCATAGACACAAGTCGCCCGTGCAATGCTTGCGGTGGAGGTTAGTAACACTTGTTCCCTTAATTATGTAATTCTTTATTAACTTATACTTACATGTATGTAGTATTTGATAAATCTCTATTTAGACATAATTGAATGAATCAAAATGAAATATTTTTATTTCGAATATTATTTTAATAGACAAAGAACCTGCTTTGTAATTGTTCGTGTTAGTAACAATCGTTTGGCACTATTCTACTGAGAAGAACCGGCAAGAGTTTTCTTGAATAATATTCATGTTGAGTATTTGTATATATTCTACTCTAGAATAGATTCACCCCATATCAATCTGTTGGTAATAGAAAGAGCCGATTGAAGGAAAATGAATGTTACGTGTCCACTAATATCGCCTGCATTTATCCGATTAGATTAGGAGCAGCATAATGGAAAAGTTTCCCAACTCCAAAAAAAAGAGAGGACGCATTAGTCCAATTATGGGGCACATATGGGATATGATGGCGGGAAATAACCCCAAGAAGGGTTGGCGTCAGTCGGGCGGCTGGCAGTAAAAGTTTGCCAAATCATATTTCATGCGGTGTCATAGCGACGACTCCAAATAAATAGGATAATAGTAATCAAATTCTGCTGATGAAATATGTACATACACAATAGTAGGTGATCGATATGTTATATCGACGGTTCGTTTATAAGCGATTTTGACACTTTGTTTTTAGTAACATTTGAAATCTAATCTATTACAACCAAGAATGCGTTACTGGTTTTATTGGCAGTAACTAAGACATCTTTAGTCCGCGCAGTCCGATTGATCACTCTTATATCCGGATAAACTTATAAGAAGATATAAAAGCACCTTTTATTTCTTATTCAATGTAATGATGGGCGGAAAACACAAGTAAAGACTATATGTAACTTAGTTTTAAAATAAAATTATTTTTCAAACTTGCCATTTTTCACTAAGACAGGAGTAGTTCAGTTTAAATTTATTAAAATTGATTTCGTAAAACATTGTTATACTTATGACTTAAATTTAAAATAATATGTTGTCTTGTCCAAAGATCATCCGGAGAAACGGAGGCTGCGAGCACGGCGGCGGTGGAGTCCACCCTGGAAAGACTACGGGGCACACGAAGCGCCCTTGAGGAGCTGTGGTCAGACCGCGAGCGCCGTCTCGAACTCACACTGCAGCTCAGACATTTTGAAAGAGATGCGCTTGAGGCAAGCATATTTTTTATTAGCAAATGCCACGACGAAGCTTTCGTGCTTATTTGAACTACAATTTAATACTATTGTTTTAATTCACGAGTACAGAAAAAAACTGTTAATTTTTTTTGCGTAACATGTAACATTAAATGGCCGAAGTAGAGGTTGCAAAGCTAACTTCATTGTTTTCTTTTAAATTATTTAATATTCTATAATTTAAATATTCATACGGTTACAATTGATATATTGAAATGAATGTTTCCGCTTAAATTCATGCTATTAATGACTTTTTTAATGGTTTGTGCAATATTCACGCTGATAAGGAAATTTGCAATGAATATTATTAGGTAGTACACGTTTGTTTAGTTATTAATAATTTAAATAGTCGTTTAAAGTGAAAGCAGTTGTAATAATTTAATAGGGATAACGATATTATGACTGAGGAAGTTCTGATTGTCACTGATATCAGGTATCGTCACGACTCGAGCTGTGGGGCGATGAACTGCAGCGCACGGAGCCGCCGAGAGACCCTCAACAAGCAGAGCAAGCGCTCGCTGCGCACAACGAGAGCGTAGCGAGGATGCAGCATGCCACATTTCAAGTATGATCTAACTACCATCAATATGTCGTATTGTCCAAGAAATTCAAAGTTTCAAACTAAATAGTGCAGCCTATATAAAAAAATATATTTATTTTGACTAATATTATTTATGAAAAGGTCGTGCAACAAGGTCAAGAATTAGCTGCAGCTATCGCAGAGGCATCGGATGTGATGGCCTCCAGCTCTGATAGCTCAGAAGGCACCCCAATGGATGCTCAAGCTCGTGTACAGCTTCTCCTCGAATTTCTTCACGATAGACAGCTAGATTTAGAAGAATTAGCAGAGGAGAGGCGTGCCCGTTTTGAACAATGTGTCCAACTCGGTAAGAGACA
This sequence comes from Vanessa tameamea, assembly GCF_037043105.1. Taxonomy (NCBI): domain Eukaryota; kingdom Metazoa; phylum Arthropoda; class Insecta; order Lepidoptera; family Nymphalidae; genus Vanessa; species Vanessa tameamea. Next base: position 14,692,139 of record NC_087341.1, read on the forward strand.
TCAAAATAAGACTAAGTGCCACGAATATGGCAATTTGTATTCATGAAATTGTTATGTATGTTTTCTTTAATAACAAATGTTGTTTATTTTTTTAGGACAATTCCAAAAAGATGCTGCACAGGTAGTCAGTTGGATAAGGAACGGCGAGGCGATGCTATTGGCATCTTTCTCTATTCCGGGGACTCTGTCCGAGGCTGAACAATTAAAACGAGAACACGATCAGTTCCAAGTGGCAGTGGAAAAAACTCACGCTAGTGCCGTGCAAGTTAAATATAGGGCTGATGCTCTTCGAGCAGCAAATCATTACGATCCACATACTATAAGGTACATTACACTCATACTATTTATGTTTTTATGGTAGTTTAGTTTTAGGAATTGTATAAAAAACTGAAAAATGTTTTTTATTATTTTCTTTAGAGAAATATCAGAAGAAGTGACAGAACGGTGGCAAAGGCTAGTAACGTGCGCTGAGGAAAGACACAAGCTAGTGACAGCCTCACTCAACTTTTACAAGACGGCAGAGCAGGTTTGCTCCGTGTTGGACTCGCTAGAACGAGAATACCGACGTGACGAAGACTGGTGCGGATCTAGTGCCGCGGCTGCAGCCGCTGCGTCCGCTTCCAATACCGGTCTCTCCACGGTTTCCTTGTCTTCGGTTTCTTTAACGAGTGACGGGGACGAAATAATACATCTGCAGAATTTGGATAAAGCGTCTCAGGTATTTCCAGTTTTTTCTTGTACTATTTATAATTTACGAACAGGTGAATGTTGATTTAAATTAAAGGTCAACCATTTCCTATAGAAAATACAATCAAGTTTTACTTTTCAAATGCAATTAAGTCAATGCTATTATTTAACCACAAAATCCGTCTTTGTTGCTTTACCTGCTATCTTATAAGGATGTAGATGCTGAGCCACCCAGTTCGAATCCGACCATAAAAACCTTGACTATAAAAAGTTACTGGACTTTTTCTTAAGACTTTCCGTGTCAAGAAACTCTCAGTAGCATCTTGGATTAAAAAAAAAGCAAAATACTCCAAACTTCTGTCAGAATATTCTACTTTCACTGCACTATTTGTAAAAAATAATACATCTTGTGCAGTTCTATGGATGCTCTTAGTCATATAAGATAACTTAAACGTCTTTTAGGTAAACTCTCATATTGTATTAATAAAATATTACTTTATCGAAGGTTGCCGCGTTAATAGTGAAGCACGGCGAGCAAAAAGAAGCATTTCTAAAGGCCTGCACGCTAGCTCGTCGTACAGCTGAAACATTCCTCAAGTATGCCGCCCGCTCGGCCCAGGTGCATGGACAGACAGCGGCCGCCAGCAAGGCCCATCACGAGCAAACACGCGCCATACTCGACACGCTGCTGGCACAGGAAAACAAGGTATGTGTGTAGAATTAAACCATTTTTCTTTAGTTCAAAACGTTTTGTTTGACATTGTCAACGTATTAGGAGAGCCATTAATTGTCTTTTATTAAAATCAATTAACGGCCAATTGAAAGGCTTTGTCTTGGAATTATAGTCTTTTCAAATACTATTTAATATCATGTAACTGCCAGATAATGATAAATTCCATATGGCTTTTCTAGAAAGTCATATTCGAAACAAAAAGAATTACTTTATTAAGGAGTTTATCTTTTTAATGTTCGACGTATCGAGTAAACATTTTTGATGTGTTCCTCGATAATAATTATGGTTGGTAGATCTGGACTCGCATAGTTAAACGTTACCGACATGGCGAAAATGAAATGAAATTTTGAATAATTAATGCGTACTATTAAATTATTCGTTTTTTGTATACTTTGATAAAACGTAGGGTTGCATTTTCTTTAGTCGATTGCAAAATTAGGTTCCTAGGTTTTATGTATATAAGATGTATAAATATTTATCATGATCATTATCATGCATATTTTGTGTATCATAAAAGTTTATTCTAGAATTTGTGACGTAATTATTATTTATACGATATTCACTTGTTATCTGACGACACACCAACGTTGGGAATTCGTTTTAGTGTTATATTCAATAAACAATCATCCCCAAGAGACATTCAAAAATAAAAATAAAACAGTTTGTGTGATAAAAATACTTATAAAACTAGCGGCTTTATATATGATAGCACACATTGATAATAAACTAAAATAGTTCGCCTGCCCATATTAAAGATTGTAAGAAAAAAAAATATATAATAATATCCGGCGAGTTTGGTTCGCCACTTTTTTTAAAGTTTTAGAAATGTCTCGTGAGCTAGCAGCTGATTTTTGACAAGCAATGGGCAATGCTTCTGCATGAAGCTTGTTACCTTGACTGGAGATCTGCGATTGATGTACTTGATGAATATACGGTCTTTATAACATGAACATAAATTTGGCCAAATCTATTATGTCTTTATGGAATCTACAGTCGCTATTTAATTATAATAATAGTAAATAATATATACCGCAGATAATACCATAGACATAATGCGTTGTGTATATATTCTATAAATATGATAGTACGTCAGGTAATACAATATTTAATTGTGCACGATCGTTTCATGATATGGGAATTCTATTTATAAACTATCTCGTACGCTTATTGTTTTCCGGGTGATCATTATAAAAATAGCTCTGAACCTATGATATACGATCGCTCATAATACATTATTCATGGTGTGATTCGAATACATTGCAATAAAATAAACACAAACAACTTTGAATTGATTCAGATCGGTCATTGTTTGTTTACGTGTCTACTCACGATTCAAATTATGTCACGTGAAAATATTTATGAAATCAATTCCTTGCACTTGTCGATAATTTTGTTATCGTTGTACATGTTTGAATGAACGCGTTACTTTCATCCGAGTGAACATTTAGTACAATTTTATATTTTTGTGCCCGTCGGTTGGATCAGCGATCAGTACGGTTGGATGAAGTCGCGGACAATGGCGTTAATGTTATGGTCAATGAAATCGCTAGTAGCCAGTCTGCCGTTGCAGTTACGCCATGTGAAATTATAAAGCTCGTCATGACGACTCTATTTATGTTTTTAATGCAAACAGTAAATATTTTTTAAATTTTAATATCTATTTGAACTTTAATGGTTGAAGGTTTGTTCTTATTGAAGATTTACGGTGACGTTTGCATTACACAGTCTATATTAATGAAGGTTTTGACAGTGAAATGATAACACGTAATAACGCCTGTTCAAGAAATGTTTTATATCGAGCGTTTATTGCTTTGATTGGTTTTATAATTGATGTAAATGGAACTTGTTTTAGGTTTTGGAGCACTGGACGGTACGTAAGAAGCGTCTCGAACAGTGCCAACAATTCGCGCTGTTCGAGCGGTCTGCGCGAGCGGCAGTGGAGTGGATCCGTGAGACCCAGGAGCGATGCGGAGCGGCCGCGGCGGCGGCAGCGGGCGGCGTGGCTCGCGAGTCTCGCGAACGAGTGCGGTTGTTGGCACAACTTGCGGACGGACTCGTCGAGAAGGGACACCCTCATGCCGTGCAGATCAAGGAGTGGGTTGCCGCTGTAGATGCAAGGTAAATATTCCCAATATCTTACAAAAAGTAATTATGATCAATGTAGTTAAGAAAAACTAAGATCCAATGTACGGGTTAATTAATATTTAAAATTACAATAAATTTTATATGTTTTCTTATTTGAAGTTGAATTGTCGTAGTATTTCAGTCTAGTCTTTATAATTTCACTATAAATAAAATGTCAATACAATTTACTTGATAAATTAAGATTATGGCTAAAGGAACACGTAGTAAAGGTGTCTAATTTCGAAGAGCATCACATGAGTAAAGTTTCGTTTCGTCTCACACGCAGGTATGCAGAATTCAGTGGTTCAATGGAAGGCGGGGAGAGCGAAGCGGAGAGCGACTCCGGCGTGGCGGCGTCGCTTAGCTCGGGACAGACGAGCGAGGCGGAGCCGCGTGCGGATCCGCCGCCTGCAGCGACCGCGGACGACAAGCGAAGGAGTGCGCGCCGCAAGGAGTATGTATATTATACATAAATATTCCCTTTAAAATACACTAATATACAATAATTTAATAGTTATTAACTGTGATTAATACCTGCTCGGAAGTGCATTAATTCCTGTAATAGGACACTAGACGTCATGTTGTTCTTGTAAATGCTTCCCTTACGTGCTATAAATTGCACTTTGATGGACCGGTTCCGGTCATTATCACTTTACATCTAGAAACAGTTTATGAGTCTTAACTAAGAAAACTGTTCTATTATTGCAAGTTGCTTGTCCTCACCTCTTTAATTCGTCGAAATGTAATACTTCATTGCATAAACGTAAATGTTTTAGGTAGTAACGAAAGATTATATGTAAAATTAGTGTGTAATATCAAATTTCTTGTTTAGGTTTATAATGGCTGAGCTTCTGCAGACGGAACGTACATATGTTAAAGATTTGGAGACGTGTATCACATGTTACTTGCGCGAAATGCGGACCGACCCTGCCGCAGTGCCCAGCGCCCTTCAAGGAAAGGCATGTAAACCATATAACCAGTCAGCTTATTTCAGATATGTGAAATAATTTATCAATAAGCATGTTGAAATATTTTAAAGTATGTAGTTATAAATTGTACAATTTTCAACTTTCCAACTTTAATTTTAAATAAACTTTTCAAGAACGGATTACAATGCCATGATTGGGTTTAGCGTCGATTGTTTAGCAACTTTGTACGTATATGAAAATATTTTTTAGAGAGATGTGACCTGCGAGTTATATTAGTTGGCGGATAGAGTAAAATACATTAAATTTCTGCGTCGTTTATTTATATAAAGTCATCTATATATACAAATTCCTAATGCCAAAGTTATATGAAACATACATTTTGTAGTTAAATTTGATACGAGTCGACACGATGACATATATAATATAATAGACAACTACTATAAATAGAAAGATTACGATCGATGAATGGCCTACGTCTCACTATTATTTTTTTAAATATATATATTTTATTGCTAGCAAAAAATCAACGCTGATAGAATTCAACAAGACATATTACACTTAATTTTAATATATATACTGAATCTTGTACAAAAACCCTTTTTTATGTTTTTGCTGCGTTTTGTAAACAAAACTATGCAAAAGCGGAATAACATATAATAGCCAAATGCGTATGTTTTTAGGAAGAACTTATATTTGGCAACATTGAAGAGATCCATCGGTTCCACGAGCGCGTATTCCTCCGCGAGCTGGACAAGTACGAGACGATGCCCGAGGACGTGGGACATTGTTTCGTAACATGGGCGCGCGAGTTCGACATGTACGTGTCGTATTGCCGGAACAAGCCTGACAGCAATGCAGCCGTCGTGCAGCATGCGGGCGACTACTTCGACAGGCAAGTGCAAAGCATTATTATTTATTTGTCTAATAATTCAAAAAAAGAATTTAAAGTAAAGTAACAGTCTGTAAATTGCCCACTGCTGTGCTAAGCCTTACTCTCCCTTTAAGGTTAAGGTTTAAAGCGAATTCTACTACGGTGCTCCTATGCGGCAGACATGTGGCAGAATTTCATTGAAATTAGACACATGTAGGTCTCCTCACAATGTTTTCCTTCGCCGCCAAGTTCGAGATGAGTTAATAACACAAATTAAGCACATGAAAATTTAGCGATGCTTTGCCTGGGGGGGCACCCGCAATTATCGCTTTAGATGCACGCTATCTAACCACTCGACCATCTCGTTTCTCGTTCTCAGCTCATCTACTTTCTTATAATTGTCTTATAATTGAGAGCAATCGTTTTCTTTCCTGAAACAACGTAATTAACTCATCTGGATCGACTATATTTGATCATAATGTAAATATACTTTTTCGAAAACTTTGAGAAAAAAATATGTCGTTAAAGAAGTTCAAACATTAAATATGGACTATAAATTGTATTTGAATAAATTTTAATATTTAACAACAGGGTTCAACGCAAGAAGAAACTCGAACATCCCTTAGCTGCCTACCTTATAAAACCAGTGCAAAGAATAACGAAATATCAACTGTTACTCAAAGATTTACAAGCGTGCTGTGCCGAGGGACAGGGAGAAATCAAGGTAATATTTTTATTTTACGATATTTACAAATTATACGAAAGAACTGATATTGAATTATGTATCTTCTGATACGAAGTAACAAATAAAAGTTTCAATCTACTTATGACATCACGTTTTATATAATTTGTTTTAAGGTTTCATTTGAAGCGTCAACAGTACAATGGTTTACTGGCCACCCAGCGTTGTAAAAAGTCGCAGGATCGACTATGACCCCTTTGCCTATTGTCCCCACTCCTTTACACTACAATATTAGCAATTCCTTAAAATGGGACATTGCCGTTTCTCTTTAAAAAATAAAACTAATAATAAAATTTAAAATGCAACGTTACAAAACTATTTTGTGTGTATCATACGGAATAATATATCAATACGGAAATAACAGAAATGAGACCCGTTTTTAGCTCAATTCTAAGAATAATATTTTTATTTTAGTCACAGTTACGTCGGGCTTAATGACAAACTAAATTAATTATTGAATACTTTTATTTTTATTCGTGTATGAAGAATATTGAATCCGTTTTCATAATCTAATCTTTTACATTATTATTTCTTATCATGTTCTAACTAGCATCCAGTGATAAGAGGGAGCGATAAGATAAAGGTCCTTGTTACAAAAAATAACTCCATAAGAAGCATATGTCGATATATATATATTTGTGCTAAAATTTATCGTGTTCCGTATTTTGAAAATCGCGGTGAGCCCTATTTGCAATCGCCTGCTTAAAAATAATTCAATTGGGTTTGATGTTTACGATCCTTACTGATCTAATGACTTCACCACACAACAAGTAATAGTTAATATTAATAACCATTATATAATCATAAACAAAGATTGATTATTTGTTTGCTGTTGCCTTGTTGCTAACTTTGTATTAAATTGTCGGTAAATTATTCTGTATGTATTGTTTTAATTGTAGAATATGTCAAATGTTTCGGTAGTAATTGAAGAAAATAATTTAATTTATGTATAAAGTAAGTAAGTATTATATTAAGTAATTGCCAATTTGGAATTAATATTCAAATATATTTTACTTATTAATAAAACGATTCATACAAATATTATATAATGAGAAGTATAGTTACTACTCATTGTGTTAAAGACGGCTTAAATAAAAAAAAAAAAAAACAGTTTTTAGTATTGGAAGCAAATTGAGTAATTTCGCACCGGGGCATGTTGTACTTTATCTTATAATCTGCAATAGTTACTATCTAATTAATTAATGAAGCGCGATGGCCGCGGCGCTAATGTAAATGCTTTTGTTACAGAAGGTTAATTAGTCTTACGAGTTCTGCGTCATTCATTATCTAAACTAGCTGGGGAACGAGATTTTAACAAAATTACTCACGGAATTACATAGAATAGTGCAACGGATTCTTGTAATATTCGTGTGACACTTGAACATATCGTGGAGTAATTAATATTATAAGTCCCAATTCTCGTTAGTGTGGCTTCAGCGCTATCGTCTACGCTCTGCCACAGCCGCGTACCTTCTTATATAACAATCAGCATCACTTATCACGCCATCACAAGCAGATTGACAGATTCGCGTTGTATCATAGCGACTAAGTGTTAATTAAATGTGTTCTTCGATATTCCTAGAGCAAAATACAAATAATTGAGCGACAAGTTCGATGAGTAATTCGACTAGTGTCGACAAGAACTCGGGAATCCTGTCTATTTCTAAGTTCTTTTCTACTTCCGATTCGATTTAGTCGCTTATCTCCGCTGCTAATGAGGTTCAGTGCTTTGTAATGGCATTATCAGTATAAAATGTTTGTTGTTCACTTAAGTTTATACAATGCATACGTGATATTGGAAATTAAATAAACTAGTCCACTGTACGCTGTAAATTGACGATTAGTTCGAACCAATATTTTCCTCATGATTCATTTGTGAGCGGCACAGTCAGTCGAGGTTCGTAGTGAGTAGTGCTTTTCAGTGTTTGTTGTATCCTTTTCTTTTGGTATAAAATGATATGGTTGGTGTGAATTTAGATATAGTGATCGTGATGATGCTTAAATATTTGAATAACTATCGCACGAATAAAATCGGACCCGCTGCGAAGGATGACGTTGTACGTGCAAATATATATAATATTTTTAATAATAAACTATATTTATAATGTAATTATTTGTTTTCTCTCAATTTAGAAACAGAAAATATTTATCAGAAACAGGTTTTAAATGGTTATTCTTTTATTATTTTATTATTATATCTGTCGAATGGTTAGTTAGTGATGCGAACAAAAAAAGTGAGTTACGTTCTTTTAAAGTATTTACTAAATTAATACCGTAATCTTAATACCGTATAGAAACTCATTCGATTTTCATTATTGACTTGGTTGTTATGTTGATTACAAATGTTTTCCACTTAATTTTGTTCCAAACTTATAAATAACAATTTATGCGTTACTGCCGATGATGATTCATAAATTATGTCCATTGTTCACAGGACGGATTGGAAGTTATGCTCTCGGTTCCGAAAAAAGCTAATGATGCTATGCACCTGTCGAACCTGGAAGGATGCGACGTGCCCATGGACAGCTTAGGCGAAGTGGTGTTGCAGGATTCCTTTCAAGTATGGGATCTCCGACAGATTATCAAGAAATGTCGAGAGAGGCGTGTGTTCCTCTTCGATCTGCACCTACTCCTCGCGAAAGAAGTCAAGGACACACATGGCAAGGCCAAATATATTTTCAAGACAAAATTTATGGTGAGTTTCGGACAGAAGTTTTATTGTTAAAGGACATCGTGAGCCATTGGCTTCTGCCACTAGTATCTGCTCATTTATGTTCGTATAATCAATTTAAAATAAAGTCCATAAAATATAATTAGTTTCTTAAACAACACGCTGATGCACGTTTATTCGAGACATTGCGATTTCTGTTTTATTAAAATAACCTATCAAAACCAAGTGCTTTAATATTAAGGCTACATTTAATACAAATCTGAAATAAAGGTTTGTTTAAAAGTAGATTGGATTGTAGTTACGAATTTAATTATTTGTTGTTTAGACTTCCGAGTTGGGTGTAACGGAGCACATAGAAGGCGACGAGTGCAAATTCTCAGTGTGGACGGGCCGCGAGCCCATGGCGAGCGACTGTCGCATCGTGCTCAAGGCGCCTTCTTTAGACGTTAAGCAGACGTGGGTGCGTCGGCTAAGAGAAGTTATACAGGTGACTTTTTCGTTATATATCAGTACATAAGGACTTTAAATGTTAATCAAAATAGCTTTAATTTAACATGTCGCTGGTGTATTACGACACCTACATTTTTATTTTACCTCAAGAACCTACTTGCAGGGGATTCACAGCGACGATAATCGTAATACAACCGAATTCAATTTTATGTAGCGGTTTATATAAATGTTGCTATGTCATTCGCTGTAAAGAGACGTTACTTCGAATAGAAATGTTTAACGTAACAGGAATATACTATTTTTTATATATACTGTATCAAAATATTAGTTTCCATGTATTGAAAATAGTTTAAAAACGAGTAATTGTTGTAGGAAACGTACTTTAGCGGGGCATTGCAGCAACCGCCGCGCAGTCCAGCCCGAGCGCGGCCCGCCAGCTCGCAGCGGTCTAGTCGGTACGTGTGGAAAACGAATTCAATAAATTTGTCGGACACGACTATTGTTTAATAAAAACATATTGACAAAATATTATAAGATCGATTATTATATTTTGAGTACATTTGAGTTTCGTCTCATTAACTTGAAAACAAAATTCAATTAAAATGTATGATCTACAATAATGTTTTGCTTTTAACATACCTAAACGATTAAAATGACGGAATCATGATAATAACTGAAGATAATTTTACAGAGACTTCGAAGACACCGACACAGATAATCTTGATCGTAACTCATTGGCGTCTTTCGGCAGCGGCAACACGACCGACTCAGACAAGGTAAGTCACAAGTGTTACTTTATTTAACCGAAGACGTTCGATTGTCATTATTGTAGGTTCTACTAAGAAGCGTCGTAAGAGCTCATTTCAGAAATCTGCTTCGTTGTAGATCGACGGATATTCTCCTACAATACTCAAACAGCCGTAAACTTTCTACCTTATACAAGTTTTGGAACAATATTGTTCACTCTCCTTTAATACCAAGATAAATTGTAAACACAACAAATAAGCAAAGAAATTCACAAAATCAAATTATCGTGGATTCTTCAACGAGTGTTGTTTAAAAAACTTTTTTAAAAATAACTTTTAGTACATAAACGAGTTATTTTTAATACAATAAAATCAATAATAAAAAAATGTTTTTATCTTATTTATCTTTTTTTTGTTGTTTATCAGTTATTATTAGTTTTCGTTAACGAATGTCACCCTGCGAGATCTCAAAGCTTGACATAATATATTATAGAACCCACAGTTTATACGTAAGTCACCCCTCAATTCCGACATATCTTTATAAAAAATAAAGAACCCTTTTGGGGTCAACATTGTGATATCAAAACTAAGTACACAATATTTATTTCTGTTCGTACTCATTGCTATATTAGGTGATGTGATCGCGCAATCGGTTTTTAACGCAAAACAAAAAGAAAAAAATACTCTTAATTCATCTGACTTTATCCCATTATCAACTTTTAAGTTAAAAATACCTCTTAAAGTAATCGTTAAAATTGAAAAAAATGTGTTCAAAATATTCCTTTGTTATTTATTTAATCTTGTGTTAATGTTATCCAAACATTATCAAGATAAAGTTATCGTAATCAAACATAATTTTCAATATAAAAGATCGTTTTCACGTGACACACATTAAAATATACTAAATTTTAAATGGATATAACGGCATTTTAGACGATAAAATGCCATAAAAAAATATTATTGTTATTGGGATTTAATATTTTGCGGGAGTCTCTGTCCCTGGACTATAAACAGGTAGAATTACATATCTTAAAATGTTGTATTAAGTCTCTAGTAAGTCTCAGCCCGGTTTCGTATTAGAATCCTTTACCATAACCAAAAGTGATGTTGTTGAATGTGCTCTGGTGATATCTAGTCGATAGAGCGAGCGAGGAAATGACCAATCGACCAGATAACACTCGTGAATATTATTTATGATGTAGTATTAAAACAAAATACCGAAATACTTTTCATTAAAATACCCCGTGCCATGTCAGTTGTGATACGTAAAACAATATTCAAGTCTACATATGTTTGATGATATTTTCATATTACGATATTAGCATACAATAGAACTACGAAAACACATTTACGAATACAGTGTAACAGGTTTAAGGTGTAAAATCTGCTTCTAATATGTTAGTAGTCCGCTGAAGTAATGTTACCTAGAAGTAGATGTACAGGTATCATATAGGACTACCACATAAAGCGGTCGAGCAGCTCTGACGTTTTCCATGCTTAATTCGTGTTTATAATTTATCTCTCACTCGATGAACATCGTGTGGAAACCTGCATATTATGTCGGATTAAATTCTGACGCGTGTTTTCTCCCAAAGGGTATATAAGCCTTGGCCCAACCGTGGGACACTTACGGGTTATTAATTAAGTTTTTACTGTATATTATAATCTATACTAGATGACGAGGCTGCTGCCCTTTTCACAAAACGAATTCAACAGATCTCCCGCAGCTATATTTTATTGTGTCTGATTTAAGTTAGAGAATTTCAAAGTTATAAATAAATGTGTTAAATATTTAAATTGTAAAGAATTAGCGATAGTCTAGTAGTCTGCAAAGCAAACGTTTAATATCACGGCGCGTACCTCGGACTTTTCGAACTTACGTCTGTCATAATTAGCAATAATTCGCTGGCTTTAGCGGTGAAGGTAAGTCATGATAAAACCTGCATGTCTGAGATATGTTTTGATGATGTGTGAAGTTTACCGTTTACAAGCCTTTACTGCCTTTAACCCGCCCTGAACCAGCATGTCGGGCTATAGCTTAACACCTCAAACAGTAGAAAGGCCTCTGTGGGTACTGTTCCAGGCGTGGAACAGCTTAAACAAACTGCTAATACTATTCTATAAGTATTTTGACATCATGCCATTTAAATCAGGTTTATGTATTTAATTTGTTATACTAAAGAATTTACGAAATTATGACGCAAATACTTAGTCAATACAGAATAGGATGAGGATATTTAAGTCTGTACCTATATATATATGTATATATTACTGTTTCAGGACAAATGTACGAAATGTTATTTTTATATTTTACATTTTGCGTGGCATGCTGACAGTGTTAAAATATATTTACTTTAAATTAATGAATCAATGAATTGTATTGCTGAAGGAAATGCAAACTTGAACAACAATCGGAACACTGCTGATTTTTTTATAACTTTGCTAAGTTTCATTTTAGTCGCCTAGTTAGAGCTTTGGACTGCATCAAACGTAAATAATTACAATAAAAACCTTATTATGCTTACAATTTTACGAGCTTAGACAAGATATTATTAAAAAATTAAGAACGAATTTAAACATGTTAATGTGTTAACGAATGTAATTGCGTTACTAAAATAAATAAAACGTATCTGAGATATTAGGAATAATTTCTACGAGTGTTAAATCAGATTCCATACGTTGTTGTAAACGATGGCAGTAACAATATTAATGGAATAGGTTTCATTTCAGTTAAAATCGAATAAACGTCACCGTTACTGTTTAAGTCACGTTACGTGGACGTGCTGTACACACACTATCGAATACAAGGTAATTACGACTCTGGAACGCAATGAGTTTGCTTTGGACAAACTACGATCTACCGCTTATATTATACTAAATACGTCAGCTGAGACGATGCTCCCATCGTCTTATTTATATTATAAAATATATGTAAGCATAGTATTAAAAATATACCTTCGTATTATGTTACAATTCCCAGAGCCCTGTTAATATCGATTTTATTTTCCGATAAAGGTAAATGACCCCCAGGAAATCCCAGGAATCCTAGTATTGATAATTTTACTGACCGTGTGCTGACCTGGTTACCGGGATTCCGGGGTTTTGTTTCCCTAGGTATGACGCAAGCGAATTTATTAATTGCGCAAATATTATCTTGAATTGAATAATGAAACAAATATTAAACGAGTAGAAGTTATAAACCCAAAGGTTTTTATTCTAAAAGCTGCTTCGTTCTGTATTCTTTTTTGTTTTTTTCTTTTCATATGCCTCATATCTCATAGAGAAAATTTAATTATGTGAGGGCAACTCACATAGAAAATTACTCTTGCGAAAATTTATACAGCGTGTTGCAACTTTGTGTTTAAAACGAAATTTGCATTCAATTAATTTATAGGCTGCAGTCTTACTTAAACTGGAAAACTAATTACATGAATTTGTTATATTATGAAAATTCTATTCACATGGAATAAAAACCTATAGTTTTAAAAATTCAATTAGTGAATACAAACAATAGCGTAATCATTTAATAGACGTTTTATTCCAATTGGTTTGTAATAAATGCATTCAGCGACTATCAATATCGAGATTGCTTTCAGCGAAGTGGTCACAGTGGGCAGTTTTATTGAAATTTTGATGCTATGAACGATTTTGTTTTATCAAAACATACTCTAGTATGAAAAGCGTCTTACGGACGTAATACAACTCTCTGGTGTAAAATATGCACTACTTTCTAAATGAGTTATCAAATATCTAGGAAGAGCCATCCTGTTAGAAATAAATTTAGTTGTGTCAAAGGCGAGGCTTAGTAATTTTCGCTGCGTCGCTAATGAGTCTCGGCTTCGCTACAAACTTAATTAGATACACTATATACTCTGTTGTCGTTATCTCCGCTGTAACAATATATTCAAATTTTATTTTGCCAATGATGTATTGATTTCAGTCTTTTTATTTTCAAAGATAAATTACGATTTTTAATGAGATTTAGGGAATATTTCAGCATCTGACAATATTTTTGATTGTTACGATCGGTTTACAAATATTTATCCGTTAATCGTATATTATATAGAAATGAAAATATAACTGATTTTTTGCAGAGCCCTAAATTTGTACATTTCGCGTTCGAATTTACCATGTTTGTGTTACATCAACGTTTCCGCGATTCCTTTGTTAAAACATTAAAGCAGTTCAAATGAACTGGCTTTCCATCTCTACGGCTCTGTTTTTTAACTATTGTAATATTTTTATTTTAAATCACTTATTTTGCCTGCTCGTTAGGTTTTGACCACCACTCTAATGGTTGTCTTATTTATGCTGAACAACTCTACAGAAATTAACTCTCCGAGGAGGTAAAAGAAAGGCTCTGCTTTGTTTCCACAACCCGAGTAAAACAACCTCTCCACAGCCCAAGTTAACGGGGTTAGGATGATTTAACTTCATCACATCTTTGGAATCGCCTACAATTTTTCTTTTATCTCGATTTGTTGTTTATTAAGACAATTTGTAAAATTAATACTAGAGGTTTATTTAAAAAATATTATTTTAAAGGTTTAGTCGTATAATTAATAAGCAAAAAAAAAAAAAGTAAAAGTTCCAGCATTATTTCACCCTCAGGGATTTTATTTTTCGGTATAATCGAAGAAGATACTGCGTGATTGTAATTTTACTAGGGTGAAGTTTTTGCAAGATTATACGTCAAATTCTACATCTAAACATGAATACTTTATTGTTATAACATCTTAAGTCACACGGTTGATCCACGCTGTGTAAGAGAAGCTCACGCTTCTTACCGTGCCAATATCTATGGACAAAATCTAGATATATTTTATACCAAGACAATGATAAAAACATAAATCATGTTTTCATCTTCTGAAGTATTTAACCTATGACAATTATTAAAGAGCTCTCGTTACATGTCGCTATATTTCAATTGTTTGTAGTTGCGCAGAATGCATGCAAAATTAACTTTTCAAAACAAAGTTTTATATTCAACGAGAAGTATGATTGATCTCTTGTTTTTTACGTCAATGTTTTTTTTTTTGTTACAATTTATTTGTTTCGATAGTTTGGATTATTTAGATATAAGTACATTGTTGGACTTGTATTCCAATGGGCTATTATAAAAATGTATCCTACTGACAACATTTTATATTTTACATTATTTGTGCAAGCTTTTCTAATGTTTTTCAAAAAATTTACATGTAATTAAAGCGTGTCGACCGGATTTTATGTATCGAACTGTCTAAAATAAATAATTAAAAGAAAATCGGAAACGTAGCTCGATACGGAGGCTGCGTAATGAACGGGTCTTCGCCCGTAAGATAGCGAACGATAGTAGCGGGCGGCACAATGCGCGGCAGTGGCGACAGCGCCGCGCGCCGCACCGGACGAGGCGGGTCGCAGCCAACGCTCCTTGCCGCTCGCGTCCGCGCCCGCGTCTCCGCCCGCCGCCCGCTGCCCGCCGTTCTACGTTTCGAGCGCCTCGCGGTGCCACGTGACCTTACGATGACTACTACCCCACCTCTGCATCCGCCCTTACCCGTACCCACTAAACAACATAAAAGCCGGCGCAAAATATCGCTACCATGGTTCAGGCAGAGTTCTGTGAGCGCGCCCCATTCAGCACTTTCGCGCCAGCACACAATTGACACTCCAAGCTCGTTCCATGCTCGACTACTCAAGGGCAACCGCCAACGTCAGGTGAATGCAACATCGTGTAAGAGTGCCGGCTTAGTTTTTCGACACACCCTTATGAACCCTTCGCCGACTTTACATATCTATTCAGTCATACGATGTTTTTATGGTACATACACATACATTTCCGTTGCAAAACATTCGCTTTTTATTGGTACAATAAATTTTACCGTATATAATGTAACACTTGGTAAAATATAAAACGTATACGCTCGCATTTTAATTTATTTTTGCCCATCGCTTGAGTGGTAATGTGCGCATCTGTTGTTGAGGTTATTGTAAACAATGTGCCATTTAAAGAGTTTCATACTCACGTATGTCGCTATTTGTTCATTTATCAACACTTTGATATTAATGCATTCTTATAAGATTGATTTCATTAAATTAATAAACAACATTTATATAACACAAAAATATTGAAGTATTTTTGAGTGTTTAGAGATACAAAACACAATGCAAACATTATTTATGGTCGGTATTTGTTTTTCCCAATTTATTGTTGAACACTATCGCTTATTTTTTTATTTTATTTTATGCTCACAATGAAATTGCAGAATCGTACTCATAGCTTTAGGGTGGTACATGTTTTGTATTATGTAGGAAAAATTAACTGTTAAAAAAAAATTGGAGTCATTTGACCTTTGACATTTATTGATTCTCATGATTATATATCTCCTGTAACGTATTCGTTTTCAAAAGTTACAATAATTGTGTTTTAAGGTGCTCTTGCGACAATATCATGACGTTCGTTTGTCACCGCTTTACAGTGTTACGTAGAACGGATTACGCAAATATAAATTCTTCTTAAATTTAAAATGTTCACTAAATCAAATTCACTCTATTTGTCGGTCACTCGTAACGTGTGAAGCTATAAGATGTCTGAAATTACTAAACTATAAGATGTCTTTTGCAATGAAATGTGTAACGGATTATGTGGATTTAGCTCCGCAGTCTTCTGCAAGCAGAGGTTTTTAGAGACGATAATTATAAATTTAGATTTTTTAAATCGTGTTTATGTACTTTACTTGTTTTCGACTTGTCAGTTGAAATATTATAACAATATATTATGAAAAACACGTGATACGAAGACCTGTAAAATTATAATACTTTTTATGAATATAGAAATACATTATAATACGCTCCGTCGGCTGCAAACGCAGCGAATAACAATACATAAATACAAAATTGCTATTTGTGTCGGCAATCACAACTGCGGATATAAGAGCATCTGATGCTTTCAATAAATGTTAGTGATGGAAATATCTATTCAAGGTTCACCAATAGAAGAGCACGAACTATTATATTAATTCACAAAGACACGGGGTATATGGGATCTGTTATGACACCATCCAAGAGCTTATTACATTGAAGGGTTATTATGTAAAATAGATAATATCCGCCGCAAATGTTCATAAAATAAATACAAAGATAGGGAAAAAAGAATCTCTTGAATAAAATACACGTATAACATAGATATATGTATTTAGTTTCATGATCATTACGTCTATGTCGCAAACGTCTGCATAGCAGCGAGCCTAGACAAGTTAGGTATCGATTGACGAGTTCGTTTGTTGAAAACACAAATAAGTATATTCACATAAACAAATAAAGACGGAAAAAGACAATAGAAATTGCTTCGACTCAATCGAATGCATTTTTCTAAGCTCGCTGAACTTCCAATGACAAACGAGTCATTTTTCCCTTTCGTCGTATTATAATGGAATGTATAGTGGTGGTATCTTTGATAATTTTTCTATATGTAAATCATGAGACTTTTATTTTCGTCAAATTTTATTTAAACGAATTCAGAAGTAATGTATATTTTTAACTTATTATTACGTATATGTATAGAACAAGCAACGGCCCCTTAAAAAAAGAATCCCAGAAAAGAAAAAAAAACACTAAAATATTTGCTACGGTGAAGCACTTAGGTTGACGATGCATAACGCATAACTCAAAACTGATGCAGTGATTATCACGCGGAGTATATTTTGTTTCCTCGCGTAGGCCATAATCTGCTCATATTATCCCAATCTAAAGGTATTAATCATAACAAGTTGTCGCCCGCGATTTCGTTTGCTTTTTAGGCATTGGTCGTCAGGTATTAGATACAAAAAGCGTTCAAGCTTGCTTCACACCAAATTTCTTCAAATTTGGTTCAGTGTTCAGTTCAGTGGTGGATTGACCGTAAAAGAGCAATAGACAGACAGATGGAAATGTTACTTTTGCATTTATAATATTAGGATAGATTTAGTAATTTTTATATTTAATACAGAAATATCATTATTTATATTTTCAAAGATATTAGCGATCTTCATGACGTACGGGATGCGTATTTTGTCCATAAATGTGGCTAAATGTTAATCAATGTTCTGTCGCTCAAAAACAGTTAGTTATAAGTAGATCACTGTAAAATAATATATTCTTCTTAACTTTTTAAAATAAGATACTAAAATGAATTTGTTTGAGTAACTTATAAACTTTACATTTCTTGAATATACCTTTGTCAAGGTTATTAAAATAATGTTCTTGAGTTGCGCGTTCCACCGTCTTTATCGTTTTTTCTTATGCATCGTTGCGCCTTTGAGATAGTTAAATCTCGTCTCTCTAGTACACTCAATTTAGCATCTGACGAATCGTCCCCCATATACTTTAAACGAAGCCAGGGAGCTCAAAAGGAGAATATTTTGAAATTGAAATAGGCACACGCCATAGCGGTGTTTTAATAATTTTAATTGGTTAACAGCAAACAATCGAATATATATACTTTAGCAGCTGTGATATGTAAATATTAAAAAAAAAAACAACTCACTTGTTTAGGTTTTTCGATAATATTGGTACTGAATATTTATATAATCACTGTCACTCTTGGACTAAATTGTTATTTCAGCCTCATATCCTTGAGCTTTACAGGAAAATGTTCATACTTAATGATTAATAATTACCGATATCATATTAATATTATACTTAATTTTTTGTTTGTTGCGGATTCACGCGTTACGAAATTCGATGATTTAAATTGAATGCGTATTAAATTCGAATGATTTGTATCATTTATAACATGATTCAAAAGTTCCACGACAGTGGAAGTTATGTTGTTGTTCAAAATTTTGAGAAATATCTTATTATGTCAACGTAGTCGCAGCAATAATTGTAGGATCGGGTGCTTTCCAAGGAAACGTTATAAATAAAACTTCGCCGCGCTGCAGATCTTGGCTACATATAAAATCGAGTTAGTTTCCTGTAGACCAGATGAATTGCTACGGTTCCAACCGACGACGGTAGGAAGTAAATCGCATCTGATAGTTACTCCCTAGCTTATTATAAAGATAAAGGTGGTTTCACAAAAACTTCCACAATGCTCAGTGTCTTTAAACTACCATTTACATGTTGTATAAAATACTTATAAACGAATTATACTCTTAATAGCCATTTGCTATTTTAATTAATATAAGTAAGTGATAAAAATTAAGCCATACGTGTAAGTAAAGAGTGCTTTTATTATAGGCAGGAGCGGAGATGACGTGGGTGGTAGCTGATCACACAGCTGGAGGCGCCGGCGAGGTGACCGTGACGAAAGGGCAACAGGTTGAGGTCTTGGAGGCATGGGCCATGCGTGCCGACTGGTGGTTGGTGCGCGTGCCCGGTGAGCCTCCACAGGAGGGAGCTGTACCCGCCATTGTTCTCAAGCCCCAACCACATCAGAAAACTTCTCCCTCCCGTCGACCACTCAGTCAACCATCCGAAGAACCTATAGGTAAGTGTAGACTACTCGCATTTTAAATTAAATATATTTCATTTTATATAAATAATATACTTTATTCCAACAAGGTATCTAATCCAATTAGGTTTTGTAATCGTATATCCTTTATGCGTTAAGCATCATGCATTAAATGTATGTGTTGTGTTTCATTCCCGACGGTAGATAGATGGTAATTTATAGTTCGCAAAACTTGAAGGTACTACTCGTTCACTGTAACCGGCATCGCTCGCAGTCACTTAGAGCAAAACATAACGTTCGATGACAATAACCAACTTACATAAGATGTAAACCGAACTCTGAAATAAGGATTTTTAGTTAATATAAATTATTGTAATGTGATGTGTCATGTAATTTAATGTTTTTTATTGTATAATTTAAAACCATAAAACTTCTCTGTTTACACCGTTTGATTCAGGCTCACGTTATGTTTCATGATGAAAGTCGATTAACATTCGTCGTTTAAATGCTATGCTGCAAAATATACGACGCGTGCCGGCGTATGATGTACCCCAGAAATGTGAGTCGAGTGATTTCAACATTTCTTGCATATTTTTCCGAAAATGCGTTAATGTACAGTCGAACATAACAATTGCAGATGTACCTAGTGTTGGCATTAGAGATACGATAAGACTATCCTATAGACATACAAAGTATACCAAAATCTACGTAGCCTAACTAAAATATACGTCGCGCCCGATACATTCTAAAGAACGAATTCCATGTATCATTTAATCTTTAGATCAATTCGATATTGATTAAAAAAATTGAAAACCCTCATATAATATTGTTAAATTGTAAAGTAATTATTTAGTGGTGTAGTACATTTTTACACAGCTCGGGAATGCTTTTTTACATTGTTTGGTGTTAGTAAAATTAATTTAAATTATGAAATCGTAAAATAATCTCCTATCTCAGTTATTATTAAATAAAATAATAAAGCAAGTAGAAAATACAGACAGAATTTATCTGGTAAGTGATGGAAAATGGCGGCAAGCTATTAAGTTTCCGTTAAAAATAAATTGATGTAGTTTACCAGAGTAAGCGAAACGATTGCCAATAATCATTTGTAGAGTCGAGAGCTTGTTACCCAGAGACCGCGGGAGCGACGCCAAGTGCCACTCGTCAGCGTGCACTCCACATAACATTACTTAGCTTGGCACACATCCTCCTACCTCCCTTTACGTATGATCGAGTTAAATATATTTTATTGCAGTGCATACACATACATATCTTGAAGCGAATACACCATTAGTCGTTTTTATTCATAATAATATGTGTATAAGCGACAACAATTTGCTGAATTCCGAAATATTTCGATATTCATTTATATACGCTATACTTCCATAATTTATGATCATTCAAATATGCACAAGTAGTAGTTACCAAATGTTTATGGTATCTAGTAGATTTAGGAAAAATACGAAAGCGAACTTAAGTTATGTTTTTTTTTTCATTGGATTCACGAATTTCTAAAAAACTTATATTTTTACACTTGTTTGGAATGTACTTTTGTCATACGACCGCGACATGGCGTTACGGTCATGTTAATGCGTAGAACGTGCGTGCATTTACGCTGTCTCCGCCATTCATCGATTTGCGTCGCAACCATCTCGCTAGGATTTGAGCTAGATGCTGCTTAAATTCTTTTGATATTGTTGAAGCGCATCAGCGAAAGCGGTGAATGTTTCAATGGGCGTGCTAATGTGCTTCGGTCAGTCGGGCGGGCGGTGGTTACGCGCGCGCCCGCCCGTTGAACGCTCTTGAACGCATCCTGTCTAAATAAGACACGCTGAAAACTAGAGCCATAGTGCAATCGATCCATATTTAATTAATAGTATACAATTATATATATTTTATGAACTTTACTTAACCGAATAAGGAATTCAAAACATGTTGCTCAGATTGTTATGTCCATATTTTTCGAGAATACACCTATAAATTAAAAAAAAGATATTGCGAATAGTCGAAGATGGATACAAATAGTATACCGGGAAGCAGTAATAATGACAGTGATTCTGGGGAAGTTGACGAACTTTACTCGTTTCCCGTACCTTCTAGTGAAACGCCTTCGGGTCTCGTGTTATCTAGTGCACCGGTTTTCTTAAATTACACCAATACACGATCAGTATCTCTACGGTCGGCTTACAATAAAATGTCAAGGATCCTATCACATACTGTTGGTAACAACAACGTTACGTCGGGTATGTATGATTATTATATTTGTGAATTTAAATTTCTCGTAATTATAATAAAATAACATTCAATAACCTAATGATAGCTTTTCACTGACAATTTGTATAGGAATTATTATGTGACAAATCAAATATGAAAATTCACGAAATAAACTACTTAAGAATATTCTTCATAACCGTTCATTACTTGTGTATTATCAATAATACATTCGTTGAATAAATATTTCTTAGGTAATTGAAATTGATAATAATCTCTTCTCGATGATAATGTTGGTCAGAATTAAACAATTTTCGTTAAAAATTTGTCGTGGGAAGATTATATAATATTCATATAATTGGTATCGTAATTAAAACGGTGTTTTTAAAATGCTGCTGTATTCACTACACTATTGGTATACGAATGTGTGTACTTAACATAAATGGTTAAAATGAAATAAATATGGTAATTTCTAGAACCATCACCTAAAGTATGACATATGTACTCACAGTCCCGGATAAATAAAGGCAGAAGAAATATTTTATAGAATATTTATTATACAAGTTTATCACAGGTAATTGCTTTTACTTAAAAAAAAAATAACTGTTCACTGTACTAGTGTAAATACCATTTGCTTGTAACAAGTATGCGCGGTTGTATTACTTTTCACTGTATCATTTTTCATAAGTCAACTTAACATATTTCACCTGTGACCTGATTTCGATACACAACAGATATATAATTTTCAACGGCGATATTGTCATCAATTTGAGTTTTTTTATTATTATTGTTAAATAATCCTGTTTCGTTGACATTATTTATCGGATATATGAAGGCTCGACATGTCTCGGTATGGCGGTTCGTCACGGAGCGGAAGCGTCGAAATCACGTCGTCGTCACGTTACCGTAATCTCTCCGAAATGTGTCGAGCATTCCTTAATGAATAACGTAAGTGTTGATCACATTCGTCTAATAATTTGAATATGTGATCCTTGAAAACGATACACCTTTTTATTTATTTGACATGAGTATAATCGATCCTAAATATCACCCGAAATGTTCGCTCTAGATGTGCACAAAAGTGCAACGCTTTGCCACTACACGCGATACGGATATACAATAATATTATGAGTATTTACGGTTAATTAAGCCGTAATATTTTTTTGTTAATAAGGTAACCACTTATAATAAATTTGATTCGCGATCGATTCGATTGCACGTCGAGACCGGCCAATGGGACGTGTGTACGTCCGTTACCATATTTGAAATTGAATAGCAACTCGCACGGGTCTTGCACAATAATGTCCGAACTGAGGAGTCGAGTCTTGCGCGACTTCGTTTCATTTCGGCACGCGTAACAAATTTTGATGGTGAAATTACTGTTGATGGATAAACGCCATGGTGAGTGTTTACATTCATTACATAAAAACTATTTTCAGAAATCTTGTGTGAAAATTATGATTAGTACCTCGTTATACTGTTCGTATGAAATAAAGGCTCATTTGAGATATTAATATTCAAATGACTAGTATCGTGAATGCGGAAATCGTCAAACTCTAATTCCTATACAATGATCATAATTGTAAAACGAAACGTTATTATTGTGTTATTGTTAAAGTCATTTTTATCACATTAATTGTGGAATCATAAGGAAATTAGATGTTTTTCCTCGTGTTTTACGTTTAACTAACCAATGATTAATTATAATAAAATTATGACAACATAATATTAAAATAACAAGTATGTCGCTCCAATGTTTGTATAATTTGCCGTACGCACTACTCACAATGTGAACCGACCTGATTCAAATTGTATATTTAAATAGTTTCATTCACAAAATGTTCCCCTCTCCCGGCAGCTGGATGTGATTAGATCGCCGAGTGGCTGTGACTCGAACAGTTTTGTATAAATAAATAGTTTTTCTTACAGCACTGCGAGTTCAATGTATGAAGTTGTCTTGTTTATATCGACACATTGAATTAATTATAACGGTGGCAATTTTTTACTGATGTTTCTTACAAATGTTTTTAATCGAGCTTTTGTTAGGTTTGAAAAATATTAAAATATATATTATTATTTATAATAATAGGATACTATTAGGATTTCCGGTATTTTTTTTTAAAATAATAGATATTATTTAATCGAGTCGAGTCTAAAAGTAATTAACATAGATTATGTTTATTATATTACGTTGTGGATGTAAAAAATATTTGAAAGAGCCTAATTTCTTAAGCTTTTCCGTGTTATAAATTAAAAACTTACGGTCAAAAAAAGTAAAAAAAAAATTGTAAAAACAATTGACATACATAAGCTTATATCCAAACGTTGATAAAAATAGTGAATTGACACTGTTAAAAAATCCCAAAGCAAATAACTTTTAGTTGTATGAAATAATAAGGATTTGGTTTTTTGAGGTCATAGGGTCGCCGTAACTTATGAAAGTTGGACGTAAGTTTCGTATCTGTCGACAAAATTTATTATTTATTAAATAAACTTCGAAAGTGGTGGTTGACTCTCTCAAAACTTAATTATTGACTTGGAAATTTTAAAGAGAAATAATTTTAAAGCATATAATAAGACCTGCATGAGGTTTTAAATTACATATAGGTTTACAACGTATATTATAATGTTATCTCAATAAATAAATCTGCTCTTATCCCATTTTCGGGTTCGCCGCGGTGTCTGTTTATAATATTGCATGAGAAATGATCCGCCAGTCTCCGAGCTAGCCGCTCGCCTGACAATAACGCCTCCTTAGAACAATCCTTGTATCATTGCTGACACGTAACTGTTTTTGCTATTGATATCGACCAAATCAATGATTCTAATATTCCTTAATCAGCTCTCACGACACGTACTTGTTGGCTATGGTTGGATAATTATTTTTTGTTCTTATTTTAACTAAATGCTAAAGGCCATACGATACGAAACAGATTCTTAAGTCGAATCTTGCTCCAGGTCGGCGACACGACCGTTTGGCGCCACTAGCTCCGTTAGATTTATTTTTGTTTAATATATTTTAATCCAATAATAAGTGTGTCACGATCTCTTTATGAGAGACAACATTCGTTTTATCTTTCGAAATTCTACTGTTTATATTAAGAATGACTAGTAATAAAACAGTTGATTTTGAAATGGTCACCTATTTTTATTTTCTTCATTCTTCTTGATTAAAATCAATTCTAAACGGAATCTGGACTATTTGCTCGATCAGTTTCGTAGTGACCTCTTGTTCTAGAAAGTTCAAATTTGTTACGCTTCACAACAATGTTAAATAGAATAATCATTTTACGTTTAATAAGTACCGAACAGTGTTCTCAAAAATAAATGTGTGCCAATGAATAAAAAATACCTAACGGATTGCGCAAAGCAATCCTTGCGCACATGTCAAGTTAAATTTTAATATTACATATATAGTAAATGACACAGAGATACAGTTATATAAAGCGTTTTACCTACCGCATAATATTATGTCAGACTTTTGTTGAAAGTATTTAAATATTTTTGAAGTCAATAAAAAATAATAAAAAAAGGTAATCCATGAGTTTATTCTGTCACAGAAAATTAGAGCGTAATCGTTAATTTGTTTTAGACCTAGACAGTGTTTCTGCGACACACCTTTAAATTGTGGACAGCTGGATATGTGCTATTGCTGATTTTATTTCCACTAAAAACAAAAGATTTTGTATAGCTTCAGCATATTGATCAGACTAGCAGGCTTACGTGAATCCACAATAAATAAATAAACGACCTAGTATAGTATAAATCTTTTTATTTTATGATACCAGAATGTGAAAAACATTTATAAATTAAAAGTGGGCAAAGGCCCACCATTCCAACTCGTAACTCTAGCGCGTATTAATGAAACACAGATAATAGACTCGTTTGACACATACACATTTTTCTCATGACGTTTTCCTTTATCGTCGACCAAGACATGATTTTCAAACACAAAGTTCGTCAAAAACTCGGCTACCTTTGCCCGGATTCTTTACGCGGTCATCTCGATTCGTATTTATAAATATTATTATCAAATGTACTTATAGATAATATTTATTTTGTTATTGCTAAGTATTTTCTGTTAACCACTTTGTCCTAATGATTGTAAACATCTCATTCTAAATATAGTAATTAGTAAATGTCTTATATTTACTAATCATTACTCGGTACAAAACATTAGTGTCAAGTAAACAATATTTGGAAGGTTTCTTGTGAACTAGCCTTATATGACATTAAAATTATGCAGCCGCTGTTCATGCTGTTTTATGCAAGAAGTACTTTTGCTAGTACACGCGGAGGACGTATTGTCTTCTTAAAAGATAAGGTCAGGGCTTTATCCCAGGCGCGATTTTCATGACGCAAGCGTTCCGGAATTCAACCTTAACATTGCTTCTGATGAGCGTACTATAGACGTCGATTTAAATATAACTTCGCATCTGTGCGAGTGCGGCCGAAATACGGTACCATGGACCAACGCTTAGCCTTCTTTCGACTATCGTAACTACCACTCTGACTCATAAGACGCAGTACTTTAAATGTAATAGAAGCTTACGGATATGCATTAAACTCGCACAACCTAATTAATAGGAGCCGAGCTTAGCATCATAGAGATAAGCTTAAAAGCTTATCAACGCTTACGTTGAAAGATAATTGAAATGCCGATGTTTATATACGCAATATATATCTTTTATCAAAAACTATACACCATGCAATGAATGCTAACTCTTTTCGTGTGACTGACTATATTGTGATTATCGATTTTTTCCTACGAACGATTCACTGACACGGGATAAAGAGGCGACTTTTAATAATAAAATCATTCAAAACTTTTGTGCTTGAACATTCACCGCTGCTACAGCTGGTGATCCTTGCGCGAGCCAGTGTACTTACAGGTCCAAGGAACGTACCACCTTACAAGAATATATAGTGTTAAATCGTTATAATTTTATTATTCTAAATAGAAACTAGCACCAGTTAGGTTTAATTTACGGAACCATGGAGAAATAATACGTATATTGTAATATTTTACTAAAACTGTTTGAGCGTGTACTTGTTACAAAACATTCCTCGGCAGACATTAAGTTATCTCTTATCTTCTTTTAAAAAAAGAATGCGATTCTAAATTCTTGATTTATTTTCCTGTACTATATTCTGTCCTGCTCGTTTAACTTTAGTCATTACACAATAAAGTTTATGAAAGCAAAAATGTTGCTTGCTTTTGATGCGACTATTTTTGTATGTATCGGGAGTACGTAGATACACACAAGGGCTATGCTGATGGCTATATGAAATCCGAGCCTTAATTAATTGAACATAATATTGCTCCGTCATATACGCCCTAGCAATTTAAATACATGGAAACGCATTCAGCGGTTTGAGTCTAAGCTTCCATTTGGCAGAAATTATTTAAAATTTTTGTTCACTTCGCTCGAACGGCACCGAATGAATATGAATATTCGTTATTTTAGTCGACAGCAAAATAGAACAGTTATTCTCAATTTGGATGTTTTTGTGATTGTGAACCGATTTTTGTACTTCTTTTGTGTCCTTTTTGAAATTCAAAGAAATTTAAAGTTCCATTTTCTAAATATGGAAATGTCACTTGCTTCCTGTAAATACATTTTAGTCACAGGGCTTACTTCCACTTGATATGTTAATTTATTTAAGCTCGTATCATGTGTTAATGCGGACCACTCGACTTGGCTTTAAATCGTGTTGCGTGCAGACAGCATAATACAGTTAAATGGTCTCTAGTCCCATAGGCTTTGCATTGTAGTCAGTATTATTACTATTCAAATGAACTTTTAAAGTAGCCTGTTAATGTCTCACTGCTGGGCAAAGAATTCCTCTCAATTTTGAGAAAAATTCGATTTTACTCCAGCACACTGATTGGATTGGGATAAACGTTGCAGCATTACATCCGCCACTTGCATTGATGAATTCATTGCTCTATCCGGGTTAGAACTAAATGGGGACTGCACAAATATCGAAATCGATACTTCTATTCGGCGTATAAATTAATCAAACCGATGTATTTTTATTTACCAAAAAATATGAATGTTATGGGCAACTAGTAATATCTACTTGTAATGATTATGACAATCAGTCAAGATATTGGAATTTATCAAATGGTGATTGCTTATCTTAATATTCTTTACAATTTTGGCGATGAGTAAATGTAAAGTTGAAAACGATATCAAATATTTGTCATTATTTTTCGAATTGTTAAATCCCGCTATATAATAGTTTAAATGAGTCTGACGTTGTGTGAACTCTTGTTAATAGTTTGAAAGTTTCATTTAAAATTCTCGTTATACGTTTTAACATGGTAAATTAATTAATATGATATACTACGCTTCCTCGGCGTCATTAAATATGTGTATGTGGTTTAACGTGTCATTTTTTATTTTTTTACTCCCAAAAGCATTGACTAATATTTTCAGACTAAGGCACACAACATTGGATCAAGTGAACGGTTGAAGTAAATAAATAGGCGCGTTAAAATAAAAAAAATACGCAAGACCTACATAGCGTCCACGATTAATAAAATCGTTTAAATAAATCCCTATTTTTATTTAGAAAACTAGTATAGAAATTTAATAACATACACATTTCTCTATAAGAATATCTGTGTCGTTGCATAAAGGTTTCACCGCACTGCGGCGGATCCAAAAAAGGGGCTAGTAAACTTGAAAAGCAGGTAAATAAGTCACTAAAATGTCAATAAATCACTATGTCACTTAAACCAGTAATTGTGATGACGAAACCTTCTTATTGAGCGTTTCTCTATTTCTGTCAGATGTTCGTGATATCAAAAAGTTTATAGTAGGTATACCCGTAAGGAATATTATTCTGTTTACAGAAAATTTTCTTTATTAGAAAACATTTTTATTTATTTATTGAACACATACTGAAATATTGACGCACAAACCAAAAACATAGGTAATATACGCATAAATATTTACTCCCCTTATTTAAAGTAAGAGCCCATAATCTTTTTTTTTGAATGGCGCTGGTGATGCCTCTTAAAAAACCGACTTCATCATAGGGTATCATTATTTTTGTAAGATTTCCTTGATTTATTGTATAATACACGGTCGCTTGGGAGAACTCTAGATGCCTAAAATCGATAGTAAAGTGTTTATAATTTTATACTTATGTTTGGAATTACTAATCTTATAGATTTTATAAATTTCAGTGCACTCCACTAACATTGTTATTTTTTGTTGACAGAAGCTTCGTCTTCGGAGCCCGGTGTAAGTGCTAATGCCGCAAGTCCTGGCAAACACAGGAAGGGGATTATTCCGTAAGTGCATATTTTACCATACCACTTCTGATGCTGTCGCTCATGAATAATAGTAGTTCACTTTTAAAAGGCTTAACATAAAAATTACTTTTATAATGTGTCAAATATACTTGTTACAAAATCAATGCTATTCAAGATTTTGAATACCTTCCTAAGAAGGACAACGATCAATAAATTAAAGATTAAAGGGCTTTTCGGTTTAAATTATATTACGTATATGTGGATGATTGCTTTCAGTAAACGATAAATTTACGTGAAAGTGCTACATAGAAAACATTACTCATCTAAAGTAAGGATTTCCGGTTAAAACAATAATGTTATCAGCCTTGTGTTTCGGTCTCGTTTCCCATTAGTCACATTTTATCTTGGTTCATGTTACTCTTCGGAGTCAGCGTCCCGAGATGAAGCGAATACTCGGGACACAAATTGTTCGGCATACGTATTACAATTTATGCAATATGAGTGCAGTTGTTTGTCAAACAACAAACAAGCTGTCTGATCTAAGAAATAATAGGAGACATTCCTTTGTTTTCTTTTCTCTCTCACACGTGTTTTATTATTTGAATCTACAAAGTGTGTAGTCTTCAGCTATTTCACAGATAAGAACATAGCGGGTTTTACGTGCAACTGCCATGCAAATGAAACATTACGTTAATAGTAATTCAACAACTTATACACGAACAAACAAACGCTTCTGTTATTAATAGTGTAACATGATTTATATCAAAAAGGTAACTTTTCTTTTCTATGTTGACGAAAAATAAAACAAATTGTTGAAGATTAGTCGTTTAATCCCTCGTTCATTACGTCCCTTACACCTCCAGGCGTATGGACGCGTGATATCGCATACGTTATGTTCTCCCACCCGACAACGGTGCCGTCCTAAGCCTAGTGACCAGCTTCACAGTACACCCTTGGGCCAGACTTTTATCCTGACCGACTGACCTTTGACTCCCAAAATAAGCCTTCAGCTTCACCCTTCCAATTCATTACCACTGTTAAAGCTTGTATGGCCAACGTTATACACACAACGAAAATAGTAATATATAATCGTTATAATTATTGGTAATATATTTTTGGTATTAAATGATCACAAGCAGTGGCGCAGGTTTAAAATGTCGTTAAAGTAATAGAGTTAGTGAAGTATCGTTCCCAGCCTATAAGAATAGGAAGGGAGCACTCAAGAAACCTCTGTCTATTTATTGTTTCATCCTGTCGTTATCACCGTGTATCGGGTGCACAATAATATCTACTCTCTGCTTTGTCTTTCAAAGCGTGAGAATGTAATCGTAGAAAGGAGAAGTAAGGACAAACTATATACACGTGTATTATAAATGTTTTTGGGTGTGTTTTCTCTTATAAACACTTTTACATCTTAGATGAACACGAATCCGACGATGTATTCTCCGTCATATCTGGGTCATCTTGACTTTATATATATATTATATACGTATTTTAAATATTTTTAGGGTGTATTAAAACTACAGCAAATGACAACATTGAGATGTTTATTCCAACCAACCTGCATCGCTGATGAACTTCTGCCTAACTAAATCGCAACTTAAAACGTATATTTAATTATCATACACTAAAAACTATCCGTGTAAGCGAAGGTGGGCCCGGGAAAAATAATAGTATTGTTTGCAATAAAGGATATTGTTTTAATTACTGCTAAACTGAGTATATTACATATATTATTCATTAGTAATATGATCTACTTTCAGCTCCTGTTGGTAACTGTGAATCCTTTAAAATATTAACTCGGTATTAATAGACTAGCGTACCTGGATTAAACGGATTGTAGCAACGCTTTAACTAATTAATTGGAAGCCTGATGGAAGTCAGTTAAACTGAATATTGATTTTTTAATATTTTGAAATACCACTTCGTATATACTCTATGCAACTTGTATTATATTTCAATCGCATTTATTTAACTAACTTAGCAAAAAGTAAATATTTATTTCAGAGTATCTTGTAGTATTCGTAATACGATGTGTTGCAGTAGTATTCCATAAAATAATTTGTTTTGAATCGATCTTGTACGTTGGTTTCGATTATTGTTTAATCTTATCGGTTTCAGTATCAGTATTTGCTAAGTAATATAATTTAATAAAGCATAGTGATAAGTATTAATGACGTGATTTATTGTAATAAGAACACGGTATCCGCTCTTCAGTGGATGCGTCATGGGAGTGGACGTTTGGTTGCATTATGAATTTGGCGATGGGCCCAGTGCGCGCGGCGCGGGCGACGCGGCGGCGTGCACCAGAGACGCGCGCGCGGTTCTAGCCCGCCTGCCCGTGCTCGCCGCTCGCTCCCCGTGTATCGCGCTCTCGTCGTCGTTAATGTTTTGCGACGCGCTTCCTGTCACCTACCGACCAATAGATTACAAAATTATCGCCGTAATCTTGCCGATATTACTCGTCCCTCTTCGTCTCCGACTTGTTCGTCTACTCTATACGCTACGAATTTGTGATAACAATGTTTGCACCAATGGAGTGATACTATTTGTATGTCGGTTTTTAGTGAACTAAACGCAGTAGACTTGCGAACGTGATTGTCTGTGATGTGTGCTATGTTATATCAATATAAGGATGTGGAGTCAAATTGTTTTCTCCAAGTGAGTTCATTGGTACCATTTTAGTAAAAAAAATAAAAGGATGTCGTTGATTTCAACATTTTAGTGTTTTGTTATAATCGAGAAGTCACTGATCTAGCCACCTCTTACCCTGAGCTATTCCTGTTGTTGTTTTTTTTTCGGGCGATATAATCAAGATTCCTAAATGAAGTATTTCTGAAGAAAATGATGGTCGTAATGGAAAAAATAAAGATAGTTTATACGTTATCTCGACTTAAGGACTTGTGTAATATATGACGTATGCATTCAGAAAAACAAGTCTTTCTTTATGTTATACATTTTTCTCGTTAAGTATCTAAATTGATCTTTATTTTGTTTTAGTTATATTACTTCATATAATTGGGAATTGATAAAAAAATGTAAGGTAATTTTCGAAACTCTGCTTGACATGTTTACCAGGCGCTTCATCGCCGTTAAGCGTTGATAATAGCGATTTCCACTCTACGAGAAAGCGTCGTGAGATGTGTTCCATTTTTAAAACGGTAATTACGTTTTATATGAGAATTATGGCATTTGCAAATCCACTTTTGTTAAAGTAGAACTACAGCGTAAAACGGACCAACGACATATTAGATATTGTTTATGAAATTAGCAGTTGTAAAACCTAAACCTAATAATGTTGGCAACGTGTCCATTCCCGTGCTGCGAAAAGCCCATGGAGACATTGATCCCGAACCGCCTGCACGCTTAATGGTGGTGTCGTATTTGCCGTACCATAGGCTTACCAGAGTCTAGTCTCCTTGGAGAATGGCCACCTGCCTACCTGGAGATCATCATTCTTGATACAAGTTGAAGTTATATTTTCTAAATAAGAGTATTATTCACCTACATACATACGGTGCGGAGTTTCCACACTTACTGGGATAGTTTTGCTCTCAGATAGATGTGTTAAGATATTTTAATTCAATTAATGTAATATTAATAATTGATATTGAACTACGCACGGGGATTGTTTTTTTATCTTATCGATGTTCTTAATCTTTTGTTCGCTTATCAATTGACATCGACTGTATGCTAAATAAAATAAATATGTCCCTATATATTTCTCGAACCCCTTACATTAAACTCTGTAAAGAGATTGTATAGTTACACAGTACTCTTTCTTCTTCTTTCGAATGCCAAATTAATAATGATAGAAAGAGAGAAAAGAAAAAATAATTCGTTAAATTATTCCCGCTTTGTATCGTCTGTCCATATAGGTTAATATATAATATATAAAACTGTTTTGTATAAGAATAAAATTTTTAATTGAATTTCTCATACGTTTATCGATAAATACCAATGCTTAAAAAATCAATGAAATATTATATAAATAGTGAATAGTGGAGAAAGGAATTTTCATTACGATCTGTGGATACGATGAAGACATGTTCGAGGGTTTATTGCATGCCTGCGCTAATAGTATATATGTAGTATTTATATATTGTAAAATTCAACACGTACATTTAATATAATTAAAAATGATTGCATTCATTGTAAAACTATCAAAAGAAAATAAGAAAACACCGTGAATCGGCCTAGTTTCCATTTCATAATAATTAAAATGACTTTAACACATTACGTAGGAGCTGATAACGTTGATCGCAGTGCCGACCCAATGAACGACACAAAAAGAGGCCACCTTTATGTATCTTTTTTAAGACGTTATATATTCATAGTTTCACTTTTTTAATTTTACGAGCTTGACTGCGTCGTGTTTTTCAATTTCATACAAAAATAAAGTAAATTAATCTCGTTATTTATATACTATGAAATTAGTGGCAAGAAACTCGGATTCAACTTGTGTGGCTTAATATTATGTAGTGTGTGCCTAAACTAAACGTTTCTCTGAAGTCGGGAAGTCACCTCACAGTTTGTAAGACTCACGAAACAAGTACGTACCGGTGTGCATGCCTCAGACGAACATGCCCTTGGATATATTAGTTACTTGTATTGTCTCTTGCTCGCTTATAGAGTAAGAAGATACTTACCCCCTTACCGAGAAACGGTTTTAGCGGTTGTAGGTATATAATATGTTATAACAGTCACGCAATACTTTGTCTTCTTCAGTCGAGTGTCAAATTACTGATGACAGAAAGAGAGAATGAGGTGTGTAATTTAACTATTTTAATTGTAAGGTCGCTACAATAATAATCTGTAGTAACATACTGGCAGTTATTTTTATTTTTTATTTTATTATAAGTGTATTTTCTCATTTCAATATAAAAATAACATTCTTGTGTATTAATTCACGCTTTGTATATATTTGTTAGTGACCTACCAAATACTAACTAACATAACATACTCGTTAACAATAGCTCGTGTTGTATTCATGTTAACAAGTTGAAATCCTGAGGAATCGAGAAGCTCAGACAGTATAGATTTCGGAAATAGCCAGTGTTACACCCTCGTACGACGTCGGTCGAATCTAGGATAATAGGAATAAGGGAATAGAGACCGCATCAGTGATTCCTCACGCACTTGTGCATTATGTGCGGTTTGATTGTCTTTGTAATGGCCGCCGCAGATATATACATACATATCTGGAAAGTGAAATAGACATATTGGGCGAAATGGTCGTCATGTAGTAGTAAATATTCTATATTTAAATCACTAATGTAATATGAATATTATTTCTCCACAAAGTGGCTTTGTAATGAGATAAAGTGTTGAGAATCAATCCGAGTGATGCGGTTAATGTATAAAATTACGTTCACGTATTTTGTGTAAATAAATCCAACTAGCCGCCCGCCACGTCGTCTCTCGGGCTCTTATAAATCTCCCATTATTTCTTATGTACAATATAAATCATCTCTCTAAAACTATTCGATAGAAATATATATATATATATATATATATATATATAAATTCGCAAAATGTAGTTTCTGTCTATCAGTTATAGTTTAAGCGTTCGTGAAAAAAGCGCTCGAGCATCGCAGTCTGTCAATTTGAAATCTATTGAACGTGAAAGCCCTATTTCAATGAGATTACTGAACGGGTTTTCCATGGTTCCGGCTATTAAATAAAATTCCTGCTTTATAATAGTAGTTCAAAACTCGATTTTTTGCTTAGAATATTTTTAGTTAGTATTTATTCAATTGACATACAACAATTTGTTTATTTGACGAGTGTAATATTTTCAAATTTATTAAGCTTATAATAAGATATATTTTCATTTAGAGTTCATTTAGAATTTATCTTCTATATGTATGTAGCTCCGTTGATACTTCGCCCTCTGTCGCACAGCTGAGCGGGCGGGTAATAACATTACAAAGTAGACTTGTTTTTATTATATTTTTTATATATCTATTATTTTTAGTGTCACTTGTTATTCGTAGGAATATCATTTCTATTTAGACTTGCTAAGCCATACCTTGTTTCAGAAGAAGGTGGATACCACGACCTAGCAAGTCGCAGGCAAAGGGCGAGAAGACACCAGGCGGCGCTAAATCTCCTGCTTCTGCCGAAAAGCCTTCCTTGAAGAAAGTGCCATCTGAAAAGAAACTCAAGGTATTGTGCTAGTAGTTCAAATACACGCTAGTCCAAAATGACAATATATGGTAACACCTAAAACTCAATCAAACAATAGAACATACATAGTATTAAATACAACTGGTAATTTTTTTTAATTTCAGTCAATTTAGTCCAGTGCGTATCGTAACAGTGTTCAATCTTTATTTAGTTGCGTGTCTGAGCTATTCAGACGCACACATTATGAGTATATTATTCATATTGATATTTCTATGTTTACGAAATTCCGTGTGTGTGTGTGTGTAGCTACCATACGCTGAAAATGCGCGCGTAGAAGATGGCGAAGGCAGCGCGGCCGCGCTCGACGATGCGGAGGACGACGCACCCGACCTTGAACTGCCGCCGCCCATGAAACCGATACAGGTTAGTGTTACCACTCACTCGTGTTGAAAATAGAAACAATTCTTTTCCAAACTGAACATTAAGAGTTTTACGCTCTAATGTTTCATTAGGTATAAGATAAGATCCCCGTTACATTACCACTGGTAATGTTAGGCAGTGAGTAATTTCATGCTTGGCAAGACGACACGTACTTACTTAAAAAAACCTAATTCAAACTCGTGAATAAATAAATAAATGCTTATTATAAGTAAACAAAAACGTTATCACTAAAATATGTCCTTAAGACATCTTACGATAAGTCTCCTTTTAGTGTTCAAGGCAAACTTTCTTTAGTCAGGTTAACAATAGGTAGCAACCTTTGTTTAATGCTTAAACCTTCACACACATCATGAGAACGTTTCGATTACCGTTTCGAACCACATTTTTTGTTTTCGAGTATTCGTCACTAAATATACAAAAATATGTATGTTTTAATTTGTGGACTAACAGACTCTCCAGGCATAATACGTCATTGTACTCGGACCTCGGCATTCTAGGAATGTAATGAATTTATACTATTCAACGAACGACATGGCTTTCGGCTGTTGTAAGGCGATAAGCGTAATTATCCGTATTCCTAAAATGCTTTACTGGTTATAATTTGTAGTATTTATTATTAAACAATTATTTTATTACAATTTTTATACTATTCTATGGTAATAATTTAAAAGTGAAGTGTAAACTCGCATCTTGCTGAAAGTCCTCTTAAATAAAATTAATGCAAAAGGTGGTGTATACCTCACACACATGGCAAGATGAAATCCGCCACATGCACATTATTGCACGGCATTTCCTTCAGCATCGAGTACTAAATGTTTTATAGGCACAAAACTCATTACTGTCAGGATTAGGAACTCGCTACGACGATTAAGATCTAATACTTCTCTACTAGCCCATGCCGTGATTTTAGATTTAATGGATTTTCTAATGAGCAATAATTGCATCTGACATATGGCCTTAGTCTATGAAACATGCCATTTGTCAGAGGTTAAAGGTGAATCGAACCCTTACGTTTAAAATTAGTATATGGTTTATTTTTTGTTTATATATAAAAACCATAGTTCTTAAATAACAGTAAAGGTTATGAGTCCTGGACATAATTACCTTATACTAATATTAATAATTACACGAAAATTTAAAATTATTCAAAACTTTATTATATAAAGTAAGTTCTCCAGTACCTTATACGATTAATAGTAAGTGCCATAGTTCACCCTGATTTCTAATGAATGAAGAAAAAAGTAGTAACTAATCTGTACAGTTACATTAACGTGAGTGAAGAAAACGTGAAAGTGACGTAACGTAAACGTTACAGTAAACGATAAAAGTGAGAGACGCGTTAGTGGTGTTGCATTCTAATTTATGGTGATTGGAATGTATGATTGTATCCTATGAAATGACCACGTATCATGAGTTGCTTGTAAAATGGCGAACAGGACCTAATAAAAATACTTTGTTAGGACAATAATAATTAGAGGAACAGGCGATAATTCGAAAAATGTATTTATTAGACGAGTTTCAATTCGATTTTATTTTATTATTATTATCATATGGCTATATTGGTTTAGCATGACGCAGTTTTTGTCCATATAAAATAATATTCTTCTGTAATCTAACATCAGAAATAAACGAGTCAATCAATCTCGACAACCAAAAGGTAACTCCTTATAAAAACATAGAATACCTTATCATAAGCTAGATTGACAGATTTACCGAAGATTTTTCAATGTTCAAGTTCTTTATTAAAAATAATGTGAGATTACAGTTTTGAAAGTATTTACTCCATAAAATCAAAAGTGTAGATCATAACATTATGTAAACGTAAAAATCACTGTAAACGAATCAAAAACTAGCTAGCTATCACGCATTTTAAGATTTGTTTATATTTGGTATCATTCGAAAGGGCAACGCAACGTTGAGTACAATAATCCATCAATTTAAAAACTGACTACGAAATTCAAAAACTCTTCTTACTACCTAAATTCTAAATATACAAAATAGAATTTGCAATAATATCAAGTCTAAACAATAAAGCGAGAAACACTTTATTTTTTTCACAAATGTTTCATTTTTACGAAAGTTTGTGATGAAACTAAATATACGATTTAAACGAGCTTGCGTAATATGAATGAATGGCGTCCCTTAGCTATAAATTACTATGATTTCCTGGCGCCAAACGAGAAATCGCTCTATTCAATTACATCAAACATGAACGTCTTGTTAGGTCGAATAAAAGCGCCTCAATACACACGAGTATATACGTCCGGATTGCCGATACACTTGCTTTCTCGCCCGAGTAGACAATCGACGCAGATGCGATCATACACCGATATATCTGTGCTCCTATAACATGAGGCAACTATGTCGTATGGGAATTAAGTATTTTGACTTCAATAAACATCAACATATGATATTTTAGTTGTAGATTACACAGACGATACGTAGTTATAAGTATATCTATTTATATCAACCATGGCGAGTCATACGTTGAAGGTCTTTTTGCATGATACACGCCGTGTCGAAATCGAATCACTTAAATTAGTCTTTTATTAAGCTAATCTCTTAACTGTGTTATTTCAACAGAGAATGTTTCGACTGATAGAATGATGTATTATGTGACAGGATCCGCAAGCGGTGTTGCAACAGGCGCCCATCCCCGCGACCGCCACCACCGCGCCCGCCGCCCGGGTCAGTATACACCCCACGCTATCTCTTCCTCTCTGCCACTTCATTCGTTCAAATAAAATTACTTCAAAATATTCTACTCAAAACTATTTATGCTCTCTTTCTTAACTTGTAACTAACAAACGAGGGTGCGAGTAGGTGCTTGAGAACACCTGGGTTATATATTGGTAACATTTTCAGAACTCATTGGCAATGGACGCGCTGGATTCTAATGGTGGTCCCGCCGATATCGCCGAAATAGAACAAATAGTCAAGGAAAAAATGGTTCGATTCAAGTCAAAGCATGTAGTGTGCATGAATTTCCCGTTAATTGTGATTTCGTTCGAGAATAACTGTAATTATTCTGATATTTATAGGGAAAACGTAGACAAAGTAGGCACGGATTCGCTTATGAATGTCGATGAAAAATAAGAGTATTAAATTCACCAGTAGCTTAAAACTCCGTAGCGGGTTTATGATGCAGTTTTCAGTTTCACCTCGGATGCAGCAGTTTTAATTGGGATCGATAATCGTTGGATATTAATCGTGTGTTTAATCATGTGTACCCGTGCCGCTTCAGTTATTATATACCAACGATTTTATGACCAGTAACGACGATCAGTGTTGACGAATTGACTTGGATTAATAGTACATTATATAATAATTCAATTGTACTTGATCACCTGTGTAATTTAAACTAAGCAGAACCGGTAAGAAATTACGATCCCAACTTTAACTTTTAATTTAAATGAATCTTGTAAAATGGCGATACAAAAAGGCCTCGTAGAGCCTACTTGAATAAAGTACATTTTCAGTTGTTTAAAAATTAAATCGAAGTTTTTGAATTCATTAAACGCATTTATCTGAAGGATAATAATGGATTAGATATTAGAGTTTTTGGTATTTTTAATTCAATTATATTCTAATATAGGTCGTATTTGAAGCGTGCTTGTGTGTTTCGGCGCGTTTGTGTTTTGTAGATTTGTGTATGTACGGTACAGGCTTCATTTCAGGCATCTTTATTAAAATGCATGACTTTTGCTTTGGTAGTTGTTTTTCTTGACCGCTTCGTATTTTTGTCCTGTTAGAAATCCTGCTTATGTGAAGTAGGATGCAATAGCAATTTCTAAATAATTTTACAAGGCGATGGAATACATTTGAAAGCTTCTATTTTTTTGTTTTGCGTTATATTATTTGAGTTAATTAAGCACTTATTTGTTCGGGTTTTTTTAAATGTTTTTTTTTTTTTAACAAATATAGCCAAGTCCTCTATTTGTATTTTTGTCGATTAACGTAAATACATGTTAATATGTGAAAACGCAGGAGCAGCACGGTGGGGGCGGCACGGGTCCGGCGCGCGGGGCGGACGGGGCCGCGGGGGAGGAAGAGGAGGCGGCCAGTGCCGACTGCATCGAGGCCACGCTCAAGAAACGCGAGTACGTGCTTCGCGAGCTCTACGACACCGAGAAGATATACGTTTCCGACCTGAGCCTCGTCTGCGACGGATACATGAAGCACATGATGGTATCGTATTCGTTCAAGCTCTAACAACGTACATTTACGGGATTCTTGTTAGGCGCCGATTGCGTTGAGCACGTAAGCGTCTCGACTCGATGTGGAAGAGGTGATTCAATCTAAAATGGATCATTGGGAATGCCCCGATGGCACCGAATTATTTTCACCTAGTTAACAAATTGCGGTGACACCAAATAAAATAGGATAAGACGAAATGTATGGTATGCAACGCCTTAAACGTTCTTCATTTGTTTTCATTTTTATGTCGTACATAATATTAAATAAGTTTATAATAAAATAAAAGTGTGGATTTATCCTAATAATCTCTTATTAGGACTTATTTACATTTCAAACCAATCTTTGTAAGACTCGAGTAGAAAAGTAACAGTAACAAGTAACCTGTAACTGTAAAAATGTGTCCCTCTTTTAGGATCCCAATAGCGACCCTCCGATACCCGACGGTCTTCGCGATCGCCGCCTCCGAATGATCTTCGGAAACATACAAGCGATCTACGAGTGGCATCGCGAGTAAGTAATTTGGCACCATTTAACTATAATAAAATCAGAATCATATGCACCGAAATAACTTTAGTATTTTTTTAAATCCCATATTTTAAACATACAATCTTCAGATCTTTGTTTATGTGTATAAACTAAAATAATATTATGTAAATCGGCGGAGAACACCGGTGGTGCCTCTTCGCGCTCCTACGGTTGGTTGATCCAGTGCATATACGGTATCGATGATCCAGCGTTTGTCGTCTTAGATCATTACTACGCGGTACTGTTGCGAGTCCGATGTCAAACTTGGTTCCTCGCTATCGAATCGGGACAGTGTGCTGGCGAACTTAAATTTAGTTATTAATTGTTAAAATACTCAAACATTATTTATAAAATTGACTGACCTGGATATTTTAAGAAATATTAATACATCGTAACAGTATCTTATAAAATATGATCGAAGCTGATGACAAGAACGTTGCTTGTGCTTCTCTGAGATTTATTAAAAAAACTAATAATATTTTATTTGCGTTTCAACTGTGATAAATGTTTACTCTGCTTTGCATTCTTCGAACAAAAAAATGAACACGTTATGATAATGTTCCTGAATCACACAGAACGCTAAGCGAATATTTTATTGCATAATTTGCGAATCTATAAAGTGTTTCATATGTTTCACTCGATCGTTTAATTACACTCATTTACTTGTACAATAAACAATACGAGTGAAACGCCGCTCGGCGAATATATGTCTGCTGGCGCCTTCGAGACGATCCAAATGGAACCACGTCAATGGTTTGTGTGAAAGGTACGATAAGTGAACGATACTTGCAGTAAGTTCGTCCGTGAGCTGGAAGGCTGCATCGAGTCTCCCGAACTGCTGGGACCGCTGTTCCGTCGTTTCCTGGAAAAGAAGATGTTCCTCTACGAGGCCTACTGCCGCAACAAACCCGTCTCGGAATACATCGTCTCCGAACATGAACACTACTTCCAAGATCTGCGCCACAAACTCGGACACAAGTTGCAGGTGTGTTACACGGTTTTGTTCCTTAATAAAATGATATGTCTCATGTTGAATTTAAACAAAAAACATCTCATATTAAATTTAAACTCTTATTAGTAGTTCTTGTAAAACTTTTAAGGCAAGTTTTAATTTAAACGTTTAAATTATATCGACCTAGTTGGACTTTTAAAACATTTGAAGACATCATAGTGATAGCCAACACTACCACAGAATGACAGCTAAAGTTTTTAATTTCAGCTCGGCGATCTTCTGATCAAGCCAATTCAACGCATTCAAAAATATCACCTGCTCGTAAAGAAGATCCTGTCCTACTCCGAAGTGGCCAACGCCGCCCCCAACGTGATCTCGTCCTTGCGCGACGCCGTGCAGTGCACCTCCATCATTCCCAAGAACGCCAACGACATGATGGACGTCGGCCGGCTGCAAGGGTTCGCGGTATGTCCACGAGTTGTTTATATTTAAACTATATCATATCGTATTATTACTGTGATAAACAATAGTATATAAGACCTGCATGTGCGAAAAATTCCTGCAATTATGCGATTTTTTTTTTATTTACGCTGAATTGTATTTATGGCGATTTGAATATATATTTTGCTGCAAAGTTCATATTGTTTGATCAAACAAAACGGTTTTACTAAGCGATTATGCTATGTGATTATCTGGATTATTAAAAAAAATATTTGTTTGTCGAAATCGCCATAGCTAATTTCTATCGGCTATATTTATATAATTATACAATATTTATAACCCGGTCGCTATCTTTATATGTGTAAAATATATATATTAGCTTCTGAATATTAAATATTTTATAGAGAAATAAAGAAGGCCCAAACAACATTACTCTGTATTGCTGTATTCCGGTTTGAAGGGCGAGTGAGCCAGTACAGTCCATATTTACCAGGGACAAAACTTAGACAACCTTGTTGGCAGCACTTGAAGGTGATAGGAGTTGGTTCTACTTTTTGTCATCGCAGTGTCGTTGGGCAAAGGTGAACCCTTACCACCAATTGACTCAATCGCTCTCCGGTCTTCCTGATATAATGTACACGCATTATTTTAATGAGTACACGATATTCATCAAAATATTTTCGTTATTGCGATGCAACTGAATACAAAATGTACGAACAGAATGTACGTAACTTTAGTTGTATATACATACAAAGTTTGATAAAATGTGTTTGCGGTCGCAATGAAAAAATGCGAAATATATTTTAAAAGGTCAAACTTTACAAAGTTATAATGTATATTTTTTATTATAATAACGCAAACGCTAGCGACTTTAAAAAAGCGTGAAAAATTAAATTTTTATTCAATTATATTTTATATACAGGGTTATTGGTATTTCGACGTATTCCCGTTAGGAGGTGATAGGGGTGACTATTTGCGATAATTTTAACCACAATTCTGTGGGAATTTTAAAGAGCGACCTTTAGTACGAATTCGGTCATGTTCGAATACGAATTTCCACCAGCGTCCTTTCTGATCATTTTATTTCGGTTGCTTTGAAATAAATTCCTAGTTTTTATACATTTTCGGAAAGCTAATTAAACGATTATGTTTTTAAAATAATCTGCAGAACAAGTTTCATAATGATTTTCAGGCATATTTGAGGGAAAAAAATAAAAAAATATTGAATTAATAATGTTTTCCGTCTCGCATTTTTAAATTTGGACCGATAATTATTGTTTAAATATTGAAAAATATCCATTGTTTAATCGTTTTTATAAATCAGAAGAAAAAAGTACATTTTAATCGAAACTTTTTTTTTAATAAATTTATGAAGTTGCAATTTAGACTTATTTTGAAAAAATCTAAAAAACGTGATAACTCAAAAATGGTTCACTTTTGCATGCTGCATATGGGGATTAAAATTATCGCAAATAGTCACCCCTATCACCTCCTAACGTGAATACGTCTAATTACCAATAGCCCTGTATATATTATATTGATGTAATATTTATATTATATAAAAGAGTGCTCGTTACTTGACAGTATCAAGTCTATCAGGAGACTTATTTCATTCGATTAAAAAGGCCAAGACACAAATAGAACCTACGCCAAATCTCCTATAGTGGTGTCGATTAGGTGTTAGTGTTTTGTA
This sequence comes from Vanessa tameamea, assembly GCF_037043105.1. NCBI lineage: Eukaryota > Metazoa > Arthropoda > Insecta > Lepidoptera > Nymphalidae > Vanessa > Vanessa tameamea. The sequence goes on from NC_087341.1 coordinate 14,735,360, forward strand.
CCACTCACTCACCACTTATTCTACCCCTAAACAGCGTTACGTGGTATTGTTGGTCCGGTTTGAAAGGGGAAAGACCTAGTGTAACTACGGGCACGAGGGTTATAACATCTTAGTACTCGAGTGAACAAGTGGTGGTGACTACTTACCATCATCACCGTGACTTTAGCTGGTCGGTCTACCTAATAAATAAAATAAATTAAGAGGATAACTGAGTTGGCTCGATCGCTTCCATACACCGCTAATACCATTATGGAAATATAAAACCTTCAGTTTAATATTTAATAGGTTATTTAATAATCGCGGAAAGAAAAACTTAACGAGAGTTTAATAGAACTTGAATAGAGCGGATAAATTTTTATTAGTATAGTGTACATTATGCTGTATGTATATTTATTTCAGGGTAACATAGCCGCTCAAGGGAAACTACTATTTCAAGAGCCGCTGGTAGTTTCTGATGCAAACTGCTCCAACGACAAAGGCAAGGAGCTGCACGTGTTCCTCTTCCAGCAGTGCGTAATCTTCACCGAGGCCGTGGGCAAGAAGTCTCAATTCACAAGCCCCACGTACAACTACAAAGCTCACGTTCAGGTAACTGCGGCTTGAATACAGCAAAAATGTTTGACACTCTTTAAAAATACTCTTAACGTGTTTTTATTCAAACGTTTTTTATGAATATCTACTAAATTTATAATGCTGGGACCACTAGAATGAAATTTTCCACAGGAGTTCCTTATGGAACGTAGGAGATCAATAAGAGAGAATTTTTCAAAATTCATCTCTTAAGATGGGTAAATGTGGGATTAAAGTTTGTATAGAAAATCGTAATTACTGATGTTAGAATTATTAAAATTGGTATTTAGGCTTATATTAATGCGTTAAATTCATCGCCAAAGAGGATAAAAGATTGTACAGGTAGGTATGTATGGAGGCTCACCTTTTTAATTTTTTTAAATATGAGTGTTAAAGCTTCTATTTAATAATAAAATACCAACGTTACAATGTTTTGCGATAGGATATCTCATCGGGTACACGTCTAGTAATAAATACATATATTATTCTAAGATTGCGTTAAACTCGTAAAATAATCTAGGTGAACAAGATGGAGTTGGAGGAGATAGACGGCAGCAACTCATTCCTCATTCACTCGGTGGATCCGAACAAGCCGAAGCAAACGTTCATGTGCCGCGCGCCCGAGGCCCGCCGCCACCTCTGGGTCTCCACGCTGTCCACCATACTGCAATCGCAGCTCATCTTCGGCGAGCGGCTGGAGAATCCTAGTGCCTTTCTCCAACGCGACGCTTCCGCGTAAGTACCCGCCCGTGGTCGCGCGCTGCCTTCATACGCTTTCGACTAACACCGTAGACGCTAGAGATAAATCTAAAAGACGTTGATAGTCTAATTGATTTCATATCTCGCATTAAAAGCCTAATTTTATGTCTTAGTAACAGTGTGTTGTCATGTAATTCATTTTGCTATGAAAGCTTTTTAGAGGATACGTTACTTGTTGCTATAAACAAAGAGTTTTCATTAAATAGTAATAACAATATTTTCTGTATTTCAAAATATTTACTTTATTGCATTATAGTTCGTTCTATATTCCATTTGTAATTTTCACTACATACATATTTTGTATATTTTGTGATCATTTTGTGACTGAATACATATATATATGTATGTATGTTATATTTAAATTGTAAATAGAGATTCCCCCTATATGATACAATATCACAAAATATACGGAATCTCTAATATGTGTCGTTTGATTTCGTACAAATTAATAATAATAAATATTTTTTGTAGCAAACAATAAGGAGTTATGCCAGACGTACATCTCGACGACAGTCGTTGAAAATATAATTATATTAAGTATTATATTGTAATCCCAAAACGAATAATTGTAAAAGTATCGCAATAAAATTACTGCCAACACGTAACTCGTAACATCAGATTACATCTAATTAGCTTAGTTTATATTAATAACGTTATAGTTAATCGCACTAGGCTTTAAGATCTCTTTGGAATTGACTCGTAATTAGTGATAATATCTATAATATTTTGCTTACCATTGTTAATTGGAAATGGGTTAAACCGAACACATCTCACGTTTCACTCAATATTTAAAATTCGAAATACCGCGTGAGACTGCTCAAAAACCTTTGTGAACTAACATTTCTCGTGTGTAACGCCATTTATTTTGCCTTCTATTGTCGACCAAATGACACGTGCTCATTACCGCTCGTTAATGCTCATATGACACGCGCCACTGACGTGATTGGCGTTTTATAAACTAGCAAGAATGGCTTCCACTGATTGGTCCAGAGTTTCGGTTTATTCATTTCCAACAGCAGTGTCGATAAATTGATAGTACCGTTTCTAAGTCTATTGTATCGATAGAGGCGTACATTCGAGGCACCGTTAGATATTATAATATAGCGTCAGCACAAACATATCAATTAAAATTTATTACTTTTTACTATACATTTTTTTTATCATTTTAACCAAAAATGCCTTCACACAATGGGTACTAGGTTGTAATTGTTAAGATATTAATAATTTAAAGAATTTGATTTGATTCTGGTTGATATCGAAGTTCCGACATTGTGATGCCTGAATAGTGTTTATCGAAGTCTAGATACATAGGCGTAGTAGTTCATACTCGATTCGGTTAGTGTTAAGATTAAATTAAAGAAGACTGGAATTATAATCTGGAGTGAACATTTTAAAATGTATGAGAAATGTAAGATTCGCGATAAGTGGTGATTGTAGGGTGTCGGTCACAAGTATTGTGTGGAAGATTCAGTCCGAACTGTTATATACATAGACTCAAACTCACACGTCCAACGTTTATATTAACAATCGCTAATCGGCTAGACCTCATTCTCATATGTATTGACTAGCGTATCACTTTATTCTAAGCTGTACTCATGTAGATCTATAACAATCATCAAACCGAATACAACCGTCGCTACAAATTTTTACTAGTTAACGTAGAAATATACCCGATTATTGAATATACGAACTTATTGTAGTATTTGATGGCATTGTTCACCCATTAAACATTTAGTCCCGAGTAGTCCTCGAGTTGTGGTTAATTCAGTTTCGGATTTCGCATGGTTCAGAGTGTTAATTTTAAATCGAATGGGGCCAATTTAAGTTGTACACGATCGTATTTCAGTTGCGATAAATATCATAGTTTAAGGTGACAAATTTTTCGACAAAAGTACGTAGTTGTATGGTTTTTATAAATTAGAATCGTAGCGACTGAGTACACGAATGCAAGACTAGATATTGAGTACGTCCATCGCGTCTAAACTTCTTCCATATTCCGTGCTAGATCGAGCGCGCATCGGCATTGGTGTATTCGGAGAGCTATTACTTAACTGCTAACACTAAAATCTGCTTTCGATGTTAATATTGTAATAAAATATCTAACTCAATATTTACTATATTTAACTATGCTATTATCCGCTATTTTCTATGGAAATAAAAATATGAAGTTTGATTTATAAAAGACTTCATTTATTTTTATGAATAATACGAAAAAAAAAACTAACATAATGATCAGATAATAAAATAAAATAAATCGCATTTACTTGTAACATTCGAATTTATTCGGGACAGCCGTAAATCTAAGTCGTGATGTCTTCCACCTGGAAAGAAAATTGTAAAAAAAATTGGTGCAAAATTAAGGTAAATAAATATTAAGAATAAATGGACTAACGTAATCCGTATAATGATTAATATAATTATTTGCCTTCGTTTGTACGGTTTTGTAAAGTATCAGTAATCTTGTATTGATTCAATCGTGTCTGAGTGTTTGTTCTTTTGATCAGCTTTCTGAATTGTCATGTATCCATTTTGTGTTCCGTACTATCCGTATATTCATTAAACCCAAAGATGGCTTGTACGTTCGTACGTATCTTATAAAATTCAAAAAATATTGTCTGAAAGAATTAATTAGATATGTAGCTTAGCGGATACTATTGCTAAATAAAATATCTTTTATGACTTGAAAATGTTTTCCATCTATATTAGTTGAAGTATAATATTTTAAATCTATAAAAATTATTGTATTTTCTAGAAAAACTTCGATTCTATGCTTAATCCTTTTATAAAATTTCTTGTATATATTACTGTTAACTAACTTATTTATGGTCATGTAAATATACTAATCCTTTATCATCACTGTACTACGTGACTATATGTTACACGAGTAACCAATAAATGTGAATAAAAACGCTTGTGATTTAATGCTTTTAGCCCCGCATGCTTATGATATTATTTTTATTACTTTTTATTTTACTGAGGCCAGCTTTGAGCCTATTAACAACGCCGATGCAACGCTACAGACATTAAAGCTATTTGCCTTCGTGAGGTGTGGTTGTTAAATCAGCGATACGGTACATTAAGGGACCAAGGTTATCTTCAAATGACATTAAACTCCGATTAGAATAACACATCAATATCAAACAGTATAACTTTCAACTATTGAAATATTTGATTATATTGAATTTAACGTTTTTACTTTATTTTGATTAACAACAATAAATTTTCTTATTGGTAATTAATTAATTGGTAAAATTCCATATGCTTTGACTTTAATCAATGAATGATCGTATTTGCTTAATTTGGATATTATAAAACTGGTATAACAACCTATTCCTAAAGATCCTATTCTACTAACATTAAGAGGCTTACGAAAAGAGTAAAGTGATTAGCGATAAAAATGTATTTTATTTATTCGAACATTGATTTAGGTAAAAGCTGGTCTTCGATTAGCCCATTTTAGTTTTTTATTTTTTTTATTTTAATATCCTATTCCCCTCCTATTTAGTATGGGTGAGGGGTGGTGCGGGCTCCGCAAGACAGAGAGTGTTCCGCCGTCTATGGGGGGCCGCTTAGCACCAGAACTTCGTGGTCGCACTCAGCGCCCCCACGCCAAGGCCAATACTATCAACCTGCCCTCAAGCGCTCGTGACGACCACAAGAAAGTGCCCAGTAACGCTCCGTTGACCCCTACCTCCCCACAGCATCATAACGTAAGTCCTACTATCAAAAGTGATATTATAGACTGGTAGAAAGTTGTACTTGGAAAAAGAAGGAAATGTTTATTTGCTATTTAGATCTGAACTGGCGTGTATTCTAGCATATTAAGCCACTAACTTCATCGAAGTTGTTCTTAACATTCAGCTTAATGTTAACATAATTTCTAACTCGGTTGGTATAAACTAAAAGTAAACACGATAAAACATTGCACAGTGTACCAGACCTTATTCAAAATAAATAATTAAAAGATCTCTTTAGGGAACCCAGTTTCAATAATAGTAATAATAAATGCGTTTTGTAAGTATGGTATTTAACATTTTTTTTACACGTTTTAATTGAAAAATTAAATTAATAATTAAAAAACTTGAAATCTACGACTGGATTTAGTCTTACCTCATTTGCTAATTCGAACTCTACTAAAATACAGTAGAAGGCCGTCGTCGGAAACAATAAAAAAGTGCGAGTGACTATCTTAAATGTTATTCCAGTAAAATGCACAATATCTCAACGACTAATTAAAATAATATAAGTATCGCATATATAAATATAAATACACACACAAATATAAACATAATTAATAAAACCGCATCCAATAACGATAATAACGTAACTCGAATATTTACAAAATTTTAACAGCACATCTGTAGATTAGTTCAGCCCGTACTTGCAATTTTGTTCATTAAAACTAACCTTTGGTGATAAAACTTCAGGCCAATCAACTGAATCCACAGTCACTTTTGTATTTTACAAAAAGTACAATGAAAAAATATGACATACTTTAGTGGGGTCCTATACATAAGTAATCAATTATTGTACACTATTTTATATAAATGCCGTTATGATTGAATACTTGTTGCAAAATGATTTCGGTAAAAATTCTTATCTTTTCAAAATCGCCGGAGAACGTATGGATAGTATGGAATTTCGATGGCTACCTAAATGCGAAGTCTAAGTACCTTTTTAAGTCAGTTTCGGGTTATCTGATATATTTGTACGTATAATTACACTAGTTAACTCACCAAGCATATTTATTCAAAATTAAATCTACAATAACGATTCTATGATCAAGGTGATCAAATCCTGCAGCAAGCACAGACTGTTAAGAGCTCATTGAATATCAATGTCTTAATCCAGAGGTCCCGACTGATAGCGCTATCTGTAGGGATAAGACCGAAAATGCTTACCTCAGCCTTAAGGATCTATTTTATCATCAAGACTGGAAAAAATGGCGTTGATGTTAATGGATCAATCACATGAATGGGTACATCGCTCGGTAGCAACTGGGGCGGAAAGGTGGATACATGATCTTGTGAAGGTCACGGGAAGCGTTATATAGACGGCGCAAGACTGACAATCGTGGCGATCCTTCGGGGAGACTTTTATCCAGCAGCGTTTGCCTTACTGCTGGTATGATGATGATGACAATTATGGCAATTACGACTCACTATTCGTATCTGAAAGCAGCAGTAAAGGCGGTAGATCAATTGCCGAGCCGTAAGTCCCATCTGGAGTTTGAACTGAAACCCTTTCAATTGTTGACAAGTGAACAGTTATTATTTCCCTAGGTTACAATAATGCACAATCAACTAAACTGAAACTTTCCCACCGATATACAAAAAAACTTTTCATTTTACTAATTACGACTTTAGGACGCATGCATGTTTTTGCAGGCTTTTTAAATAATCGGATAATAGGAATAAATCTCTAACAAACTGGTTTGGTAACAAGTCTTTGGAAAATAATAATTTATTACTTATTGATTGGGCACCAAATATTCTGAGGTATTAAGTTTTTAATTATGAGCGCAATCTTATGATAAAATTACATGAAAAATTTATCATTATTCTGAAAGAAAAACAAACACTAGAAAATATAAAATACTAAATTTTACATTTTTCAAAATTTGCGGTGGCTTTCATTGTATTAGAATCGTGGTGATCATCTCATTTAGGAGACTACGAATCTGATGATGCGTAAAGGTCTCTGTTAAGGTAAAGGTATCTGTAATTAGTTCTTTGGTAGCGCACACGTAGTAAATTCGGCGTCAAATTAATGAATTTATCGAATACGTTTTAAAAAATTTTAGTACCTACATTTCAATATTATGAATAGTTGCGGCGGGCTGGGGAAGTCGGGGCAGAATACGCCACTATTTATAATTTTCAATTAACCATTTCTCAGCTTTACATCTATCTAGTAATGGAACTTTCGCTTAACATCTATTGTCGCGTATGCATGGACTGCTTCTATATATATTTTTTCAAAATTATTTCGATAAATGTAATTAACTATCTATTTTATTTCAAAATTCAAAATTTTCTTTTTACTTTCGCATGTTTTCTTATTTTAACGCTTGTATGTATTTCTTTTGTTATAGGTATGATTTACACGAGAATGCATTTTAACATAGACTGTGATAAATGGGACAAATTGACTTACTCAAGACTGTGATTTTGTGCTATGTGATACGTCATTGACTTGAAATTATTTATTATTTTAATTGTAAATAGAAATAGGTATTTTATTATTTTCATAAATTATTAGTGACCTGATGACAACGCAGAATAAGCCGGGTGAGCTTGCATGATTCGCTTTTTTATTTGTTCGTGTGTAATATTGTAACTATATAAATTTTGTACGTTTGTGCGGCAGGGGTTGTCGAAGCGCGCCTGGGGTCTGAAACTACGGCGTGGTGGGAGCGGGGGCGGTACAAGCGAGCCCAGTGAGGGCGTCGTGACCGAGCTTCGTGCGCCTGAGCTCGCGGAGCCCGTCGTCGATGTGGCGATCGCAGCCGGCGCCTCCGCTACACTGGCGTGCCGCGCTCTCGCCACGAGAGCGACCGCCTCTTGGAGGAAAACGGCGCCAGAGACACATGCCTTGCGCAACGGTGGACGCTTTGCTATTAGTTTTGGTACAGACGGCCTGGCCACACTCACGATCCACGCTTGTCGCGCTTCCGATGCTGGAGTCTACTGCTGTCTTATCAGCAATGAACTCGGTGGTGTTCAGAGCTCTGCGCGTTTAACGGTGGGATCGGGTGGGGTACCAGGTGTCCCTGCAGTGAGAGCGCATCCGGGAGGTGGACTCGTGATACAGTGGGATGAGTCTGAACCTGTCCATCTAGAATATTGTCGTGTCGGTGAAGGAGAATGGCGACGAGCGACGGAAACACCGGCATCAGCGAATACGTTAGCGTTAGAAGAGCTCCCAGCGGGACAGTACAGTTTTCGAGTTGTAAGCGCTCGCAGCGGAGCAGTTGGAGCGGCTTCCGGGCCAGCGACTTGCGGCGGCGGCGGTAGCTGGCAACGCGAACAGTTTGCCCGTCGCTACACTCTGGAGGAAGAGATTGGGCGCGGTAGAACTGCGCGCGTTCTTACTGCTCGCGACACTGGAACCGGTCAGCGGGTTGCACTAAAACAGGTTACTAAATACTCGGCTTACTTGATGACAATAATGTTAATATAATTTTAAGAAATTAAGCGTTCTTTATATATTATCTTACGAACTGAGTAATAAACAAACGCCATAAAAACTATGCTAAAATAATTGTACAAAAACATTTTCTATATGACTGTAAAATATTGAACTTAAAAAAACATATACACATGATTTGGTTGATCTCTGACAGGACAATAATAGAACTCATGTTATAAAACCATACGGATATAAAATGTGTATTCATGTGTGTATTTTCTCACGACTTATTATAGAGCAAACATCGTAGATATAACAACTTCCCTAGTAAAATTCATGTTAAAAGTTTCATTTAGTAAATAACTTTTCTATAATATCAGGTGGTGAGCGGTCGCGGCGCCGACGCAGTTCGAGAATACCGCATCCTATCGAGCGGTGCCCACGGATCTGTAGTCCGTGCCCTGGCGCTGTTTGCAGAGGTACCACGTGCGGGAGCCCACACATTGGTGCTAGAATTGGTCGCTGGCGGCCCTCTACTAGACTGGGCGGCGGCCTCGCCAGAACTATACACGGAACGTACAGTCGCTACGCACACAAGACACTTGCTCTCAGCTCTGGACTGGCTCCACTCCAACAACGTAGCACATCTCGACGTTCGGGTACTGAGTATTACTTTGTAGTTAATTCACTTTTTCTAGTTTATTAGCATCTTATTATATAACATTAACATATTTTATTTCCTTCCCCCAGCCGGAAAACATTCTGGTAGAGTTAGGTGGAGCTCAACCACAAGTGAAACTAGTCGATTTGGGTTCGGCGATTGAATTAGACGAGAGCGCTGGAAGTTCCGTCGGCGCCGGGGCCATGGAGAGTACGACTGTGCTGCCTCCCGCCCCCGCCCAGCTCGAGTTTGCGCCACCTGAGTGTGTGTTAGGTCGCCCGGCCGCTCCAGCTTGGGATGCGTGGGCCGCTGGCGTCTTTCTTTACGTATTTTTAACCGGGGTTGGTTTCATTTTAGACAAATTCAAATATCAATAAATATAGGAACACTGTACTTTCGTTCATATATCATTAATATGTTATTTGCAATTTATAAAATATTATTATAATAATAGGCCCTAAAAATCTTAAAGAACTATTAGATTATTAATAAAACAGCATTGCAACGACATACTGAGCAATTTATTATGTAAAATTTGTTTGTAATCAATATAAAAATATTTCAGTTGTCACCATTTTTGGATGAGTCAATAGAAGAAACAACGGCGAACATTATAAAGTGTGACTATTGCTTCCCGCCGGAGCACTGGTCGGGTGTAGACGAACGTGCGCAGGCGCTCATTCGCCGCCTACTGGAGCCGGCGCCTAGTCGCCGCCTTGTTCTTCGTGACGCTCTCCGTGACTCTTGGTTTGAAGAGGTACGAAACGAACTCAGTAGATTATAAGAGTTCTAAAAGAAAATATCAAAGTTGCCTATTCACTGTTAAAAATGATATACAACAACAAGCTAATTCTGGTTTAAATTGTTTATGTGATTAACACTTTAATAGATACTTATGGCAGTGTAAAACCCGGGGCTCTAAACTAGCTTTATACCATAGTGTATACTAATAAATTAAAATGTTCTTAAATCATTTTGAGTTGCAATGATATAAGCAATTAAATTATAAAAGGGAACATTTATTTGACAGGCCGGAAACACAGTGCTTTCGGCGTCGCAACTCAAAACGTTCCTGGAGAGGCGGCGGCCTTCGGGCCTCGGCAATGCGCTGCACTCCCTCCGCTCGCCCAACGACACCTGACGAGTGCGCGCTTTCTACCGGCCGCTCGCGTCCGCCAGTCAGTGCGAGACCGCGTGCGACGCAATATTAGACGACTCGATAAAGAAGACGCCATGGAGACTCCGTTCGTCGAATGCCAAGAATCAAGTGGATAACTACTCGTCTCCTTACAACTTCTATAAATTATCTTATAACATTTTAATTTATATGGTTTTTATAAAAATATTAGTCGTAAATGCAGTGATAAAGCAAGCCACATGCTATGGTGTCGTTTTTGAACAAGCTAATTGTTGTAAATAATTCCTTGAGTTCTCATAAAAAAATATAATTATTTAATGAGATCAAAACAGTGCTCGGTAATATCTTGTATTGCAAATTATCTTGTGAACTACGTTCGTCGTGAGGTTAAGCTTTAGTTTTTATTAGCGTTCGTATTATAGTCATTGTGCCCACCTATCCATTACATTGATGTTTATAATACTTCGAACATTGCGACTTGTCTTACAGTTAGACAATATTTTAGTAAATTGTCGCTTTTTAAAATAATTGAGAAACTTATCGTACATTTGGCCTATTAATATTAACTTTCCTTAAAGGCTGGTTCGTCTAAAGTGATATACAAAAAATGATGTATTAAATCGTTAGATAGTTGGGAGTTCATTCCTGACGAATGTCAATCATGCTCTTAATCCCATTTCATAAAACTGCTAAATCGAATACTTCTTAGTTCGCTAAGAGCTACAAAGTATTAGTTAAATGTACAATAAGTTTCTCATTCCAATTAACTTCGATTTTGAATGTGATTAAACTAGTTTATGGTATTCCTACACTCGATACACGAAGTGTATGTAAATCAAGTGAAAGTATATTCATGTAATACTCTTCTTCCTCGATTGTTCGCTCAAGTTTGTGATTCATTCGGAAAACATGTTATGAAAATTCGAAATCGATTCGTTGTATTTGAAGTCACTGATTTTGAAATGAATACGTACTTCAATGACGATTGTAAGCAAAGTGTCTGTGATTTTTGCCTAAAATAATATTTCAAGCTTATTCCTATTTTAAAATATGTATTTTACGTTTAAACTACTATTGAACTGTATATATCACTAAGTTTTAGCAAACGTATAGTTTTATATTAATTTGTGACCAAATTGCAAAAATTAGATTTAAGGAACATGTAACGTGAAATCTTGATATAAGTTACTATGACATAACTAGTTGATAGAGTAATGTAACCAGTTGAGTCACGGCTTGGCGCTCCGCCTCACGCTGCATGCGGCGAGTCACGTTTTCAGTTTCACACTTAGTTTATATTTAGTTTAATAGAACAATAGACCCCTACAATACTTTTAATAAAATATCCCGCTTTTGTCACAATTTTCCATTATTAAAATTAACATACTATCATTAGTACCATAATTTCAACAGAGCTTCAGTTTTCTATTTTTTAAATACATATTAACTGAAAAAATCAATACGAATACAGTTATAAATATAATAACAATCTCTATAATCACGTTAGTATAATTTTTATTAAGCTAAGATGGAAATATTCACAACCAATATTGTGACTGCAATAATTTTGCAGGACTAATATTTAAGCTTTAAAACGTTATAAGAATATAAAAGTAATCGCAATAAAGCCTAATTTTAACATTGTATTAACTGTACGTTACCCGATAGGATACATGCGTTATTCGTAAATTGATTCAATTGAAATGATATGTATGGCGAAGTAACCTCGAACGCGGCAGGTAATAGTTTTATATGGTAAAAATATAATCAAACTTTAAACGCTATAACTTGTTGCTTTTTAAAGTAATGTATCATTTATAAACATGTAAATCGTTAGACTTGTTTCTACTGTGGTTTCTAAGAGCACCTCCGTATTTTCCTGAAAAGTGTGACTCGTTATAATGAAGGCATTGTTTCAAATTATTGAGCAATCATCGTGCGAGAGATGCTTTTAGAAAAGTTCGGTCTTTGGCCGCCGCGCGCGCCGAGGCCCCTACTACCGCTGCTCCGCTCTGTCGAGGCTTCGCTCATCGCTCAGCAACCGCTGCCGTCTGCTAGTGACACGTCTACTATAGGATTGTATTAGAACTGATATAACTCTGAATATTATACTTTAATAAATTTCAATATATAGTTTTGTGAAATTTATAGTTTTATTTATTAAATCAATATATGTTTCCCATTTTTATGCAATATTTACTAACATTATAAATGCGAGTCTATGTTATGGGTTTATGGTCCGGAGACTGAAATAGCCTACCTTATTAGTTTCATCTTTAAAAATGGACGGTTCGTGTGTAATGACTTAAGTGACTGTAACTAGGCTTGAATAAAATCTGGTTGAAATGAAAAGGCCCAGTAATTTTCTTTGCATTTCCGAAATGTGTGGCTATAATGTGATTCAAGCTTATCCCATTCACTACAACTTCCACATATAAGAAATATCTTTCATGGAAAATTAGGAGCGTTTTCAAGTTACCACATCTTTTTCTCTTTATAAAACAATGTTAGTTTTTCATTTAACTTCAATATTGCATTTCTGAAAAACAAAAGGATACGAAGGGAGATTCTTCGACTACGATTAATTTTTTTTATCGAAAAACTACGTATACTCGAAAATTTTATTTGCCCAAATGCCTAGAATGTCAAACTGAATATTGCCATATTGTTATTTTTTTTTAAATTATTAACGTAACTAGTATCCAAATACCTAGACAACTTAGTATTACACTCCCTTTTTGGCTAATCGTGTCTGAAACCTACTACAAAGATGGTTAAGCATATTTAATATATTGCATCAGCGTGGATTACTTCTACAAATATTAAATCCTAAGGATGTCATATCATTCAAGACAGTTATTTGGTTAGTAGTCTCTGTGTGACGAAAGTATACATACATTTGATACCCCTTTTTTAATGGCATTTAACAATAGCGAATTGAAACATCCAATAATTAAAGAAAACATTAATTTAGAGTATTATGCCATTCAATTTATTAATGATTATGTGTATAGTTATGTTCCGTCTTGTCTTAAACACAACAAAATGCCGTTGAACCAATGTTTTAACCATATCCTCTCCCCCAAAAAAGATTTTTAATAGACTAGGGATGCGTCACCCTTCGTCCATGACTTAACCTTGATCTGTACCGTAAAATAGTTAATAATGGCTACTATCCACTTTATAATAAATTATTTCTATATTTATAGAATTAATTAAACTATTCCAATATATTAACAATACTTATTATGAAAAACGAATATATGAAAGACTAATATTGTATACATTATGACTCCAAATTATAATTACAAAGAAAAAAGACAAATTAAAGTTATAGTCTGTAATAGCTCTTTGACATCTATCTAGCTTTTTTAACGCTAATAGAAAAATATTTACAACATCGATATTGCTCACGCGTGAAAAAGAAAGTAAAAATACACCAATTTAATAACCATGAAATAGTGCCGGTAAAGAAACATATTCTAAAATGTTTGTTTACGAGTTTATGGCTGGTATTGTGGATCACATAACAGGCGGTAAATTTTTTAGTATAAGCCGTCAAATATTTTTAAAATAAATGACTTCAATTGATTCAAGTAAACGTTTCAGGAGAGGAAACGGAGTATTATGATCCACATGAGAACCGTAAAGTAGAGAAGCCCACGTCGTCAGTATCTTCTTTATAAACCTATTACTATTTCCCTGTTTCCTCATTACCCATTTACTACGATTTATACCATATCAATTTTCAAATACCAACTTACCATCATCAATTTTCAAAGTTTCAACCGACTTATAAAACGTCATATAGCAAAGATCTTATGAGCTAACGATGTTTATTTGTCGTCATTCACTGTACCTTGTAATACAAATCCAGATACTAATATTTAATAATTTATACACTTCAAACAAATTCTAATAAACATTTCTAACAATAAGAGAGTATTTAAGATACTTTAACGTGTATGATATCTTGACAGCTATGCAGACACTATGATGCACTTACTGAAGGGAAGTATAGGTGCGGGCGTCTTAGCGATGGCAGACGCAGTTGCTAGAGTAGGAATCATAGGCAGCATATTTGGTATTCTTCTAATTGGTTCTTTCGCAACATATTGTGTACAACTACTTGTGAGTGTATATTAAAAGGCATTCCGTTCCTGATTTTAAATAAATAGTAATCGATTAAGGGTAGCTTTTTTAATATTTGTTCAGATTGCAGCACAATATAGACTCTGCAAAAAGTGGAGGCGTGGTTATATGGCCTATCCAAAATCGATGTTTCTAGCATTGAAAGATGGCCCACCTTGCATGCGCTGGGCAGCAAAAACTCTTTATTATTTCGTCGATACAGTGCTTGTTTTATGGCAGCTTGGTATTTGTTGCATTTACTGCGTATTTGTTGCGGAAAATATAAAACAGGTATCAAATAAATATTTATTACTACAATCCGTAGACAGCCATTAGACAAAACTGGTCAACAACAAGAATATTTTTTAGAAAAATGATACATTTATGTGCCTCGCCCAGTAAGCGAATAGATAGTGCAAATTATTTTGAGCAAACCCTTGTTCTCTATAATATACCATGCTCAGTTTGTAACACTTCGTTGGGAATGTCGGGTATCGATCACGAGGACGTCATAATCAATGTGTTGTCTTCAATAGGTATGCTTTATGCATATTTAATAAAATGCTTAATATTAAAACGATTCTTACAGGTTTGTGATTATTATGGACAAGAAATGTCATTACGATATCACCTCTGCTTTTTAATAGTACCTCTAACGATCATGGGTCTCGTCAAAGATTTGAAGTTACTTACACCCTTCTCGTCTATTTCAAACATAGTTACAGCATTTGGGTTTATTCTTGTGTTTTTCTACCTTATTGAAGATGACGTTACAATTGAAGAGGAAAAACTACAACTTAAAGCTTATAAAGAAATTCCTTTTTTTATCGGAACTACATTATTTGCACTCGAAGCAGTCGGAGTTGTAAGTTTTCCTAAATCTTCAAGTTTAATGGAACTTGAGTAACATATGTAAGATACATTGCTATGTTATTATGTTTGTATATAGGTGTTGGCATTAGAGTATAACATGGAAAACCCAAAACAGTTTGTGGGATTATTTGGCCTATTTAACATCGGCATGGCCGTCATAATGTCGCTTTACTTACTAATGGGGATTTTTGGATACCTGAAGTACGGTGATGACATAAAGGCTTCGATTACGCTGAATTTACCTCATAATGAAAAGTAAGGATTTTATACATATATTAATTCACTTTGAAATTATTAGAATTTAATAAATTATAATTATATTTTGCAGAAAGGCACAAGTCGCGAAGATTATATTTGCAATATCAATATTTCTAACATTTCCACTACAGAATTTTGTAGCCTACAATATTCTCTGGAGAAAGGTTAAAAAAGCGTTAGGACACCAGAAGCACATATATTGTGTCGATTATATGCTGCGTATACTACTTGTTATTTTACCATGTAAGATCGATTATATTTACAAAAGTCTAGATAATTTTATTTCGTAACCTCAGTTATGATATTAAATAATTGATTTAATATTACTGCATTCCCTACAAGATGTTGTTAATCCGATTCCTCACAAAAAACTGAATTATGTATCAAATAGTGTATATAATAATATTTAAGATTTTAAGGCGCGCTTATTAACTCGTACGCAGGGTCGGTAGCCGTAGCAGTACCTAAGCTTGGACCCTTTATCGCATTGTTTGGCGCGCTCTGTCTCACACTGTTGGCAATGGTGTTTCCTGGTTTGATGGATGCGTGTGTCTGGTACCCCGTAGGCTATGGATTATGTCGCTATCGTTTGGTGCGTGACATATTTATCGTAATAATAGGGCTCACGTGCCTTTTCTCGGGGTGCTACACTAGTCTACTCGAAATAGCAGGTGTTCATGATGAAGAATAATTGTTATAATTAGTCTGTAATAAATGAATGTCGTAAAACGAAAATAGTTTTAATTTTTCTTCGTAAACATCAACTACCGAAATACCCGAAGGACCTTTTTACTAAAAAGTTATATAGATGTCCCGAGAATGGGCCATTTTTTGGGAACCATAGTCAAAGTCAATAAAAAAATAATTCTATTTAATTTTGTAATTTTATTTTTTACCTCGAAAGCTGTTGCAAATCGATTGGAATTAATTATTCCTTCTAATCTACTTATTGTACAATTTATATTTATGATAGTAAAATTAGCTGTAGGCTGAGGTTTTATACTCGAAATAATTAATAAAACGAGTTTACCATCATTATACAATAACCTAACTTTACGACAAACATGTAAATATTATTGGCACATACTTTCAAATTAGAATATTTAAAAAGGTAATACAAAGAGGTTATATAGGTAATATTTTTTCTGTAAGAACTTTATATTCTTTTGACATTATCTATGTCATTATTATAATTACCAGCTAATATGTTTTATTTTTTAATTCAAGATTTTGCTTTCAAATACTAAAACGTTTTATTAAACGACAATATTTAGAATCTGTTTATACTTATTATTAATCGTTCAAATTATGAAAAAATTTAGGCTCTGCCCAGTTAAGGTCAGTAAAAAATGTATATATTCTTCAACTTTTACTAATTTAGATTTATAAAGGCAAACATTTTAGGACATATACCTACCTAGTAATATTTTAACGACTTTTAAACGTTTGAGATTATGAACTATGAATATAGGTATCTATAGATTGCTATAAGTCAGAGAAGTTAGTAAAGCTAGTTAGCGAGTTTAGTTATATTTATTATTAGGAGTAAATTTACCCTAACGTTAAATCTACTAACAAGTCGACAGTCGTCTATTCATCACAATCGAATTGAAACGTAATCGTTGCAGTTCAGCCGTTTTCCTGTTCAATTATAACAACGATCCAATTGCGGTTCAGTCAAAGTGCGGTGGATCGCAATATAATCGGGATCATATCGTATCATATATAGTTTATATAAGTAGAATTGGCCGTCAGTCACGATTCAATTGATGTTTATTTTTGTGAGCAATATTCAAAGTTGGACTCAAAGATGGATTGAACTGACTAAGTTTATTTGTTTTAAATAAATTGCTTCTTTGTGCCATATATATCTACATATTTTTAATCCATACTCATAATAATAATATTTTCCTTACTCTTACGTATAAAACACATTCATAGCTGCCGATTTTATTACGCCAGGGAAGCACCTATAAAGTAACGAAGTGAAACCGTTGAAGTAAAGTTGATAGAAGCCAGCATGTCTGTTTCAGTGTACACGAATATGGGACAGTTCAGTTGTCATAGCATGCCGAACCACGAGAGCCGTATGTAATCGAGTCCAAACATATAAATATTACCTTCTTCTATTAGTACCTACTAGGAGTACAACTTGTAACTAATAATTCAATTAATTGAATAGTTTGTTAATGGGCGACCTCTTAAGATTTATTTGTGTAATTTCATAAATTTCTTTGTTTAGATAGCCAGTCAACTTCACTCCGCTCTCGTTCAGCTCCTATTCGGTAATTATTTTATGTTTTGTAAGACATATTAATGTAATTTCAGCAAATGCTAAAATTCCTGCCTTTAATGATATTTTACAACAGGTACAGTTTTTCACAGTCAAAGAAATTACGTAAAAGTTAATATTATTTATATTGCGAAGACTAGGTATATACTGTGATCGGGAAGTTTTGCTGAAAATAAAATTATGTTTCCGTGCATTTCTTCTTTATTGTATCAGTTTTATATTTTAATGCTATAATCTACTTATATAATATAATGCTGAATACACTGAATCGTGAACTCACTATCTCAGTTTTATAATTAAGTGGTACCTAAGTATAGTAGGTATAGCTGCTAATCTCACTGTCAACAATTACTTTGATAATTTAAAAGATAATAGCTATTGTTCATAATTGCGATTATATATATAATATGTTTTATTTTACGTACTTTATGCATAAAAATATATAATATTATTTGTTATAGTTTATATAATATCTATTGATTTACGCAAATATATTGTTGTTTGTTTTTAGTTCATGATACAGGTAGGTGGAAGGGCAAATGGCTCCCCTGATGGTAAGTGGTCACCACTGTTGTTATATCCGTTGGGTCTATAGGTGAACTGGCTCACTCATATTACAAACCGGAACACAACCACACTAAGTGATACTCTTTGGCGGCCTACACAAAGCGTTACCACCGACTATATATATATGGATTTTATGTTATGATATAAAACGTAAAGTAAAGTAAAATAACAACCTCAAAACATGTTAATGCTGGCCATTAACATCCATTCTTTTTTGAGGAAAAGGTGAGGATGGAGGGAACTAATCAAATACAATGAGATTGTGACATAAACATTTTTAGTACTTTTTAATAACAAACATAAACATGTGATATTATATATTATTTTATTTTAGGACCAGCAGTGATATTCCTGGCTTTTGCAATACGATTGCGTACTATTCCGTATACCCGCCATCCGCGCCGCTGTATCTTCTATCAATATCTAGCTTATCACATGAAGATAGTGGTTTTGAACAGCAATCAAAAGTTAGTATGGCTATACTGTTGTAATATTAAAATAACCGCGTTTTACTAAATGCATATGTATGTCAATATATACACGGTATATATACCTAAATAACAATTTTTGTCTGTCTGTCTGTTTGTTCCGGCTAATCTCTGGAACGGCTGGACCGATTTTGACGGGACTTTCACTGGCAGATAACTGATGTAATAAGGAGTAAATTAGGCTACTTTTATTTTAGAATTATATGTAAAATAATAATAAAGTCACGCTTTTTTATTAAATTCAAACGCGCACGAAGTCGCGGGCACAGCTAGTTTATAATATGTTTTATTTATTAATAATGATACGGCAGATAATGAATGACGAAGCCAAAAGAATAGCTCAACGTGTGTTACGTTTGGTTCTAAAGTCGGTTGTTCGTAAAGCTGTGGCGCACACGTCTGCTAAGACCGTCTCCGTCGGGTCCTCCGTCCAAGTCCTGAGCCAAAGCATTGCTATACAAACCAGTCATAAAGCTGCCACGGACACGGACAGGTCTGTATTGTAGCTGGACGCTCTTTTTACAATTTGAATTTTATTATAATACTAATATATTCATTAAATTAAATAATATTTTCAGTAAAATAATTATTTACAAATATATTTACAGACGCGTGGATAAGGAGGGTCTCAGTTCCAGTTCTAGTGGTATACTAAAATTGTTAATTAATAATAATTAATTATGTTCTTATATTTAATTCTTGATAATTATACTCGTAGCTGAAAGTTGTATGGAGCGTGAAGAGAAATTGGTTAAAGATTTACGTATGCTTCGCGACTCGCATGTTCGACTCGTCCTGCGTCAACTTCGACAACTGCAAGACATCGAACGGCTCAGTCGTGATTTTACTACCAAAAACTTAACTCAACACGTTCCACCTGCACGCCAACTAGATCTAGGAACCATAGAAACAAGGATTTGATTCTGGAGATCAACAATACTTTAGGTGTACGGTGTGTCTACTTGAAAAATCAGTCAAATAAATTTAACAAGTACGAATAAAGTGTAATTTTTACTAAAAAAATATAAACAAATAAAAATGTTTTTGCTGTATGTATTTTATTGTTTATTATTGAGAAAAATATGCAGTTATTATAAATAAATAATTAAAATATTTCAAACCCTTAAAGTGAATCAAGAGAAATATTCCATTAATACAAAACAGACATTATAAAATTAATTAACAACTCTAAAAATTTATGTAAACTATGAAACAAATGAAAACAAAAGTAATTTT
The DNA here is from genome assembly GCF_037043105.1 of Vanessa tameamea. Taxonomy (NCBI): domain Eukaryota; kingdom Metazoa; phylum Arthropoda; class Insecta; order Lepidoptera; family Nymphalidae; genus Vanessa; species Vanessa tameamea. The sequence goes on from NC_087341.1 coordinate 14,755,465, forward strand.
GGGAAAAAACGCTGACAATTGATTATTATAAGAATTACAAAAAATCGACGGATTAAAATCGTTGCCTGTAAAAATTTGGCAGACTGCAAGAGAACGTGTCACCATGTCTCCAAGATTTTTATAGATAGCATCAATATCTATATAGGTACAATTTTTTTTACTCGTGCTTAAATTTATTAAAAGTTGAGATTCTTCTTTTCGGAATTCTGTCATATTTGTCGGACGCATATTTGTGTACAATGAGTAGTTTATTTTAAATCGAAAAATATTCAATTTAAAGTTGTATGTATGGCGAGACATAATGACGTCATATCGACATTTTCGGGGTGGTGGACACTCCATAAGCAGTATGATATATGTCGGACAAATTGATCACAATTTTTAAATTAACTTTATTAAGCAAATTTTGAAAAATGATACTTGTATGTATAAGGAGTCATAGTGACGTCATACTGACATTTTTGGAGTGGTGGGCACCCCATACGCAACATGATTTTTGTCGGACAAATAGACCACAATTTTTAAATTAATTTTATTCAAAAAATTCAAAAAATCAAAGTGGTATATACGGAGAGTCATAGTGACGTCATATCGATAATTCCAGGAATCGAGCATTCAAAATCACAGCAGGGTTGAAACTTTTCACATTAGAAAAGTTTGTCGAACTCATTGCAAAAAAGGCACTCACAAAGTTTTACATTTGTATGTGTCAAAACAATTTAAGGTCCTTGTACTGGGGACTAATGTAGGTACCCTTTTTTAAATTGCTTTGTTGTTGTGCGAATAGTAACAAAATCGAAATTAAAATATTCTTTATTCAAGTAGGCTCTGAAATCACTTTTGAATCCTCATGTTATAGTGTTGAATTTAATGTAAAGCTACCACCGGATCGGAAAGTAGATTTTACCGAGAAGAACAGGCAAGAAACTCAGCGGTTCTCATTTTCAACGACAGCTCTTTTTTTATAATATAAAAACCAGTTTCAATATCTAAAGCGTTACGCCAAACCACAACTTATGAACTCAATTTTTTTTTTGTGTTCCTCTAATATTCTTGTTTTAGCAAATATATCACGTATAAAAAGTTTTAACTAGTTAACACTCATTCTAACTAAATATAGGTTTTAACTGTAACATATACACTGGGAATTACATAAATCAATCATTGTAGTCCTGCGCCATGCGCTTCTTATGCCCTGGCGCCTGATCAATGACCTATATATTATATACGTTTTATTACCCAGAAATACTTGAATAAATAAATATAATAACCATAATCGAATCTATGTCAGCTGACTTTTCTTCCGCAATTCAAGATTATTGTTCCGTTTTGATTATTTATTACTTAAACAACTTGCCGTTTAGCGATTGTAAAAAAGTAAAGTAAGATACGTAACACTTACTTTCCCGAAGAGATATTTGACGTATAGTCTAATTAAACATACAATATTAACGCCTTTATGTTTACCAGTCTAACTGAATGCAGCTGAAAGAAACGTACCTGTTAGATTTGAACGGTGTCAACCGGTTACATCCAAACGAAATATCTGGAAAAAATTCGTTCGGATGAACCGGTACACGGATATTACATCTGAATAAAGGCTACCGATTGAACATGAAATAAATTTACCGGTTACATGTATAGAAGTCGACCGGTAATACCTGAACAAGGTCAACTTGTTACACCTGATCGATGTTTACCGGTTACACCAGAACGAAGTCGACCAGGTACAGCTGAACGAAGTCTAGTCTATTTGTTTTAACTGCAAACTTCATTTGAAATAAGGCACGTATTTTTGAATCGTTTGTTCGCTTCAGCTTTTCCCGAGGCGGCTCCGGCCTTTAACATTATTTTCCACCTAGTCCATCAGGTCTCTTGCCAACATCACGAATAATTATACGGGGCTTAACAAGAGCAGGAACCGACAGAGCCCTTTAAATTGTATCATTAAAAAAAATCGTGACGCAAAAGCCTGCTTATACGCCTCCTTTTCACACGGATATATAATTTAAGAGAAAACGTGTTTTATTTAACAGCTTATTATTTAAAAATCTATTATTTAAAGACAAAGAAAACTTGTGTATTTTATTATTTTTAGGGATGGAAGGAAACTCGTTCGAGTTCGACACCGTTCAAACTAAAACATTCGATTCAGAATCAACAAGTCGTCAACTTGACGACTAATTCGACAGTCACCGGTTGACAACATAGCGTCAATGAATGGGCAATGCGTTGTCATCAACATTACGTTGGCAATTTTGCGCCATGCTTTTACCTTCCTTTCTGTGTTGCTGTATTTGGGATTAATAAACCCTTGTATTTGTGTACTTCTTCCGCCAAGTTTTCTTTAGAACAAAAATAATAAGTATATAAAAATACGTGTATTCTATCTTGAATTAAAATTGTATGTACGTAAAAATTATGAATGTAGGGGGCGCGAACAGGTCGACCTGCTCGTCCTCAAAGCGTTGCTGACGTGGGAACAGTACATTATTAGCAACGAATAGCAAACGAATCGGATAGGTAGGAAGTACTTCTTATTCATTGAATATACTACCAAAAATAACTAACTACTAAAAATTGAATATACTACCATATATGATGTAAACTGTCAACTTCAATGCATTCGTTTTAATGTATAGTTTAATTGAAATGGAGTTGTCGTCTCGTCAGCCTAATCTAGATGTACCTTTATAAGCTTAAACTTTTAACGAACCACTCGGTAATTATTTATGATGTTAGAAATATATATTGAATTGCACAAATTTTAGAATTTTTTTTTTAATTACCATCTGTACTGTACTCGTACCTATTCAGTTTTATATAGGTGATATATTTTACCACGCATGCCAATGATGTGGGGAGGAATAAATAATAACTGTTTCCTAAAATATTTATTTCAATATACCGAGTTGAATTAACAATCCACGCACCGTGTGGTACTCTTAAGAGGAGTAAATGAAGTTTGTAATGTGGAGTACAAAAACATTTCGGGAAGAGAGGTAGGTTTAAAAAACAATATACTCGTAAGTACGAAAAATCTAACTTACATTGTATAGAACAAGTATTCAGTAAAATATAAAACAATAATGAAGTAAAAAAATCTTACACAATACCACTACACTCAGACTTCCCGTATTATATTACTTTAGATAAAATTCACACTTAGCTAACATTACACATTGTTTTTTACCACTATAATATTTTGAATGAATCTTAGACAGATACAAAATATACAATCTAGTAAGATATATGCAACAACAGAAATAAGACAGAGATCGACATTGTAACATGACATGCAAACATTGGAAGCAACTAATTCATTACAACATAATTATTAAAGATAAAATATCAAGTCACATCAGAACAACAGTAAAGTACGCATTGTAAATAAATAGTGAAATAACAATTGAAATTTTATTAATCTAACATTTATTCCATCAATTTGTATACGATAATATGATTTTTATTAATTAAATATTGACAAGTCTTAAATAGTCCTCGTCTCTATCATAATCATAATCTATGTATAATTCACTATTTATATTTAATAATTCAGTTTATCTTAGCGAAATATAAAAATATGTAGACAATATCTAAAGTGATTATTGTATTAGAATAGGTATGGAAGGGTTTTAAAGTTGCCACTCGATCGGTTCCACACTGTCGTATTTCGTACCGATGCACTGTGAGCACAAGTAAAGAATACCTACACGATCGCGCGTCAACGGAGAGCACAATGAAGGAGAGTCTACGATAGACACCGATTTTTAATATTATATTTGTCCTTTTAAACACTTAACATTCACATTTTAAAATTGATCATAATCGATTATTTAAAGACAGTAATTGATTTTTGGGAAGGCAGTCCAAAAGGTACGGAAGGATAATAACACGAATATCATAATGTTTATTAGTTCAAAATTGGTTGGTACGTTGTATTGCTGCTGCCTTTACAGAAACTCTAAGATGACGGTAAAGATGACCTTCTCAATATGTGGCGCCATGCATGTCGCACAATAGAGTGTATGCGAAGGCGAAAGGGTAGCATCGTACCGGACAAGTTCGCGCTAGCGACGCGCTCCAAACTCAACCGCATCATCGTCGGTGATATCTCCATGCCGCCACAGATTCAGGCGCGAGATCTTAGCATGATCTTGCGCAGCGCGGTATTCGGCCAGCATGATGCTAAGGCGATACTCATGAGTGTTCTCCATCAATACCAGGCCCTCCCTGATCAGGTTCTAATAAACATTGATTTTTTTAAATTTTTGTTAATTTTTAAAAGATAATAAAGATTAAAATCAATATTATTTATGTTAGTTAAATGATCAGGGCCACTTTTGGTCCACTGAAAGCACAAAAGTATTCAGATACATACCTTGCCGATATCGGCATTAGTAGTGGGATCAACAAGAGTTACAGCCACTGGAGTACCACGAATTTCCATGTTAAGCAGCAGCTTCTTATTCAGCGCATCCGTAGAAAAGGCGCGCACTGCCTCGTGCCGGTCATCATTATCTGTTGGGAACTTGACGCCCGCTAGAGTGTACTCAGTCGCATAAGGCGGTTCCCTCTCTGTACCCGGCGGCAATGGAGCCAGTCGCGTTGGACTAACAACCTGTGCATAAAGTTTTTTTTTTGTAATAATTATATTATTCATTTTTAATAAATATGAAGCTAGCAACTAATTTGTAATGTTGCAAAATGATGTAATTAGAAATGAATGTCACCTCTCTATTTCCATAATCGATGTAGAAGATTTGAGCCATTTTATCTTCTGTAATTTTCTCAATTTTAGCCCTGTACCATTGATCGTCCAATGTGAAGCGAGCAGCGCATATTTGTCCCTTCCTAGGCACATATGATCCAGGAAGAGGAGCATTAGTCTTAAACTCTTGATGTATTTTATCCATCAAAGATTCTAGCTTGTTACCTAGCTCCATGTTTTGAGCATAGAAAATTCCTTCATTTGTAATTTCAGTAACAACGACTTTTTCATATTTAACGACACGGTCCTGTATAGGAGCAGAGCGTTCTTTCTCAATCTCTTTTTCAACTTCTACAAAATCTTTCCATAGGCCAATGCGTTTTTTCATAGCATTTTCTTCTGCATTCTTAATAGTCCGAGCATATTCAGATGTTTCAGCAGTGTGATGCATTGAGGCGAGACCATGCTCTACAAGAGATATAGATAAATTCTCATTTTCTATCCAAAGCCAGCCAATAAAGTTACCAGCTTTATCCATTTCTTCAATTGTAACATTAACGTCACGTTGAAGGCATTTTTCTTTTGTAAACTGCAGAGCTTCATCGCCGAAAGGCTCTGCCTCTTGCATTCCACCGCCTCCTATGGCTGGGCGGGCACCTCTTGGGCAGTTAATTCCTGCAAGTAAGAATGTGACAAGGACCGATTCTTTTGGTATGTACAGTCTCATACGAGATCCACTAGCAACAAATTCCACAACAGCTTCTGTCTTTTGAGCTCGCTTCAAAAATGGGAAGAATTTTTTGGCCTTAGCAGAATCACCACTTGTGTCTTGTATACGATGAGTTGGGATATCTTTTTTAGCATGAATGCCTATAACACTTTTTTGTGCTTTTAATTCAGCCTCAAGCAATTTATCATAGTGAGAGCTTCTTTGATCATTGTCATTTCTGTATCTAACCACAGTTGCATATCCTTTGCTTACTAAAGCTTCTGCAATGTTACTGTAACAGAAATAGATGCAGTTGTAATACTGTATATCTTCAAATATTTCTTACCATAGCAATATTACTTACGTTCCGCCTGCCACAACTGTGCAGCATGTCTTTTCTGGGAAATTGTCTTTAGCAGGCTGAATATAGTCAACCATTACATTGACTTTTTTACCAATCAATTTTTTCCTTAGGAATTCACGTGCTTCATACATCCATGGAATATCATACAAAGGCTTGAAGCCTTTGGGCCTGGGCGATTGCTTACCTTCTTCATCTGGACTGTTCCTAAGAATAAAATAAACATTAATACCAATTAATCTGCAATATTCATGTTCACTTATCATGTTTTTTGTAAAGACTAATTCATGCCGTCAAGTTTGGAATAGTGTGTGAAATATACCACTCCTGTATGAGTAATACATGTTTAAAAAATTTTACACAATTAAGTAATCATGAATGTCTTACTTTTCACGAGGTGGTCTAATGCTGGCTAAGAAAATTTTCTTTTGGACATTAGTAGGCATTTTTACTACAAGAGCGTCTCCATTAACAACTTCCATAACAGTAGCTGTAAATTCTTTGTCCTTAGCAGCAATAACAGGAGCGTTACTGACATAATTAGTCCAGATACGTAGTTTAGCTTCCTTAGCTGAACGTTCAGCTGCTCTCAAAGTCGAAGCTCCTGTGTAGCAAAATAATAATATGCATAAAGAAATATAATATAAAAATATTACTGACTAGAAGGTTTATACAATATAATGTTATTTCATACCTGATTTCATCACTGCAATAGACCAGTCAACACATCTTGCAAATCCTTGTTTTAATAGTGCCTCAGCAATGTTTCCTTGAGGGTGCAAGATTGTGCCCACTAAGTTGTTGTTGTTGACTGACTCAAGAATAACATCTACCTCTTTTTGAAGTAGCTTTGATTCAAGGAAGAAACGGGCCTCCTCTGCATAGGGTTCTGAATCACCATCTTGTTTTACAGCAGGGCACTATTTATATTAAAGAATAAATAAAATCAATTTCCTTCATATAACAACAAAGCTAGAACTTATAATATTTGTTTGCATTTTGGAAATGTTACTTACTCGAATTCCTGAGAGCATCAATGTAACAGGTGTATAATCAGGCAGCAAACAAAGTCTGACAGTGGAGCCATCTCTGACATATTCAATGATGGCTTTCACTGGTTGTCCATTGAATTTATTCACAAATTGTTTGGGATTTTCAATACTCCACTTGATGTCACGAACATGGCTCTAATTGTAAAAAAAAGAAACATTTAGTAAAAAAATTATCTTCCTCAGAAACCATAAAAATAAAAAGAAATATCTAATTACCTGCAGATCAGACCCCCAAATTCCTTTACCTTGAGATCTAGCTACTTCTTCAATCTCAACAAGTCTTTTTAGTTGAGGAATGTTACGACCTCCTTCTCTCACTTTCACAAGACCTTCAGCTAACAGAGACTCAGTCATGTTTTCACTCTTTGTAGGATCCTTTCCCGCCCACACAGATCCATATTCTCTAGTAGCAGAGTTAGGAGGTTTCTCTGCAGTGAAAATAACCTCCTTTCCTACTAATTTCTTCCTAAGGAACTCTCGAGCTTCCCATGCAAACGGCTCATCCTTTGTTTCGGTGTCACTGCAAATTTGGATACATTTAGTTTACCAAACATTGGGATTGTTATGCAGTGCAAAGCAGTTTTGAAACAATATTAAATAATAGTATGTATTTGCCTGTAATTGTGCACGTGATTTCTTTGCAATTTTTTCTACACTGCTGAGCAGAAGATGAATGCATAAAAACAAATGAAATCTTGATATGCAAGCCCACATCTGAACCTACAATCTTCAGTTAAGTTTTATGTGTTCTGACTATTATAGCTCCATTTCAATAAATGATAGATTTTTCTAAAATCATATAAATTGTATGTTTTTTTGGTTATAATAATTATATAAACATTTATTTATTAATTGAAGATTATATTTTCACATATGTCTTCGCTATGCAAATTCGCTTGGCTGCCTTTAAAATAGCAATTGCAATTAAATTAATATTCAAATAGATCTTTAATATGAGTAAAATAAGCAATTTCATGACACACTGGAAATTGATATATACTTTTAAATGTACTGTGATGAGTATTGTAGTTATGTATTTTTAGGTTATATTCTATTTATTACCTACCTGCTCTAGGAGGATTTCTGTATTATTTAGTTATTCAATGTACTCATTGAAATATGAAATATACTTAAGAATAGTGTTTTAATTAGTGCAAATAATGACTACAATGCTGTATTACACAAAAATGAATAAAATAATGCAAATAAAATAGTAGCATGAATGCTGAGAGCATGTGTGGATCCTTTGTGTGTTAAGTGTGTTTTAACAACACCAGTTTGAATAATTAGAATCGAAATGAGAATTTATAATTTAACCAATCATAATTAAAGCTGTTAATTATGATTGGTTATATAAGCTTTAGCTATTAGACTATCGGCTATTGAGTGATGAGAAATTTAATTTTATCTTATTAACTAAATACAAAATATCGCTGTGCCTTACTGTTTTATAGTTTAAATTCTGTTTTGGTTCAAGCAAAATAAGAGTTGTTTGTTTTTAAAGATAAAAGATCTATATGCAAAAATAGTTGTATTTTAACATTCAATAATTATCACAAAATATATACAAAAATTACTCAGTAATAAGTCATATTTTTATAGTCAAGTAATATTTATCAATGAATGGAAATGAATTTTTTACTATAATATTTGATAATAGCTTTTTCAGGTTTTCACAAACATAAGGAACCATGGACACATCACCTATCCATTCACTTTTGTTTGAAGAAAGTAATCTAACCATATTTTTATTTTACTTAGTGCAAAGTGCAAACATCAGTACTAATTTACTGTTTTCGTACATATTGTCGCTATATAATATAAAAGAATGCTTATAAAGCTTATTAAGAATTAGGCACTTACTTGTTGGCAGTTCTTTGACGAGCTAGTTTCGGTGCAGTGATGCCAGAGAGAGCGATCACTTTCTCCGGCGGTGGTCCACCTTGTGGTTGTTTTCTGATAATAATGGTATCTCCCGACAAAACCTACGCAATATATAGAAATAAGTCAAAATCAGAAATTGGTCCTATAAGTGAATAACTAATTAGATTCACTTTTTAAGCGATTTGTCCTATTCTTATTCTAAATGATGTTTCATCACTTAAGATTAGCCTGAACATTAATTTTAATATGTTTACACTTATAGAGAAAATCAAGTACCTACAGTGAAAAATCGATCAATGTTATGTTGAAAATTGTGGACGCGGTGCCAACAGGGCAAACGATACGGGCACGAGGTATCGCGAATATTAGTACACCTTTTCTAATATATAAGAAAAGAAGAAATTAAATGAATTACCTGCTTCACTATTCCAATTTTATAAGCAGGGGTGGGTGCTGTTGCACTCATTTTTAAAACAAATTATTTAGGCAACGTGGTAAAGGATTAAGAACATAAAAATCACTGACGACTGAGCTTCTTCCAGGGCTGGCGAAACGTGGCGAGGCGCCAGTGTTACCTATACGGAAAATGAAAGACAACAGTTCAATAACTTAAAAATTACTTTCACTCAGTGAATATCATAATATTACCAATTAATTAATTTATGAATATTGTTTTGCCTTCCTATGGTAAATTATATAAATCATTGTTTTTATTTTTGTATCTTTCATATAATTATAATGATAATTCGCTATTAGACTATCTAATAAAATAAAAACGTATAGGCTGTTTTCATACTATCAACCTTACAACAAATGATAGATATTTAATTCTTCTAATAAATTCTAGGAAAATAGTAAAGAGCATACAATTAGTACTTTTTAGAATAAAGAGTATTTAAAGGCATTTTAGTTCAAATATAATTGGCTTGGAAATTTTTTTGGCTGCCATTAATATGCAAAAACGATTAATTACTATAACAACGAATACTAAAATTATACAAAGAGAATACTCTTTTTTGATTCAATGAAAAATCTGTTTTAATTACAGGCTGATATAAATAAATAGAATCTCTACTAAAGATATCTATTTCATTTTTGTAAAAACCCTATGTTGTAAAGAAACGAAAAATTTACGATTGTTTCATAAGTACGAAAGAAACATAATGATTCTGGTCCGATGACGATAATAATGATAAATAGTGTACCACTTGGATACTTGGTATCTTCTCACTCTACAACGCATTGTTAAATCTCACTCTACAATCGCGTAGAGTGGCATTAAGCGTGGCAGTAAAATCATTTCCAACAGTTCTTTAGAAAATTAATAAACAGATGATGGAATCAATGTCACAGAAAGTCAGTATATTATTACGCATATGCACTTTAAAAACTCTGTGAACGCATATTATTATAATACTTGTTTAATAGAAAATACGTAGATTGTACTTTAGAATTAGATTTATTTGTTGTTTTTTCAAGTTTCTACGTAAATATATTTTTAAAAGTTTGCTTTTTGGTATATTTATAGTTATTATAAAATATGATTAGTCTCCGACAGAGGTTTCACTCGCTTGTGAGGGCGGAGCCGTCGGACCCCTCCCACCACTTTGACTTACCACCAGCAGTTTTTAAGCATTTTATATGCTTTCCTGAAGCCTTGACAACGTGTACCAACTACGTGTCTTGACGTACCCACCGAATTGTTTGACATGAGCAAATTTTTGCCCATGTCAAACAATTGAATAATATAAACAAATTATCAGCTTAAAAATATAGCAATGCGGTAGTCTGGTCATTCAGAAAACCTAAACGATTCCCAGTTAAATAGATCCGTCTAATTGATTCTAACAAACAACCCTTCAAAACCATTCGAACTTCGCTGAATATAAATATAATGTTACGTATAGGTGTATTGTTTTGCTAATTGTATCGATCACAGCGTGCGCAGCCTCCTTCACTCGATATGTTTATGATGTGAGGCTGTAATTCATATAACCATCGCTATACCCTGTAGCCTGTAGTACCATCGATAGGGATATGCACATATGTGGTTAGACTTTTATGATCTTTACATTTATTATTCAGGCATAACGCGCGCTAAATAACGAAAAAATATATTATAAAATTAACATTTTAATGACTCTCTCCGACTAATAAAACTATGAAATTAGAAGTCGACCAACGTTTACCCAATATTTAAGCTTAATAAAAACTAAAAGTATATTTTAATATTGGGCCAAGCTATATTTGGGATAAAATATAGTATTATATAATTATGTTTCAACAGGTAAACAACAGCGTCAACAGATTAAACATCGTCATATTTTGATAACGGTTTTATTTTTAACCGTTTATCGAAAAAGAGAAACAAACTTACAACCGATATTTTATAATTTCACAATTTAATTATCACTGTCCTAATCCTACCATCAGTTTTATTTACAAAAGGATTGAATAATTCAAATGTATTCTTTAAATCATTATAAACATATTTAACACTTAAATACTACTTATCATTAAATATTATAATTTTATAGGCGCTTTAAATTGCTTAAACGACAATGAAGTATTTTTAGTTTAAAATTTAACTAGGAACAGACAATATTTTAATTAATAAGGATCAAATATTTATGTTTTTACACAATATTTTATACAAGTTTGAATATAGAGGCATGAAAATACAACGTCACGTGCAGCATGGATCGATAAAGCTGGAGCCCGGCGCGATGTTATTGCGACGTTGCCGATCTTATTTCGTTTTGTTTGTTTGCACTATCATAGTATATAAGCTTGATGTCCATGTATCTAGTCATATAATTTTATAAACTATGTTATCATAAATTTCGTTTACTAATTAGTATTTTTAAGAGACAGCAATGTTTTTGGCAGCATATTTAAAATTTTCTACCACTAGGTACTTTGCTGTTGAGAAATGCAACTGTTATAAATAAAGGGAAAAAAGGTTCTCATTTAAGCAATATTTACACTAAACATAACCTATAATTCGCAGTAACTAGATGATTTTATGTTTTAAATATGAGGTTTTTTTGTAGGTATCCACTACTTCGCTACTCTTATTAAAATATTTTTCTACTATTAGGGATGGATTGTTATGTTGTTATGGTGACAGTGATCCTATAAGTATCTCTATGACTGATCATATAAAAATAATCGAGTATCAAAGCACACGTTCATAATCGTAAAAGAATATCATAAAGAAGACTTAAGTGTATTTATAAGTCGATCTGGTAGTGCCTGAGATTAGCGTATTCAATCAGAGAGATCATCTAGCTTAAAACATAAAATCTAGCATATTAGTCCTCATTTGCAACTCGTCTTAGTAATACTGGCTATTAATTTGATGTATGTCGTCGCCATAGAGAAATATTTAAAAAATTTGAATATAGAAGGGAGAATGACAAATTGATTCTTTTAGAATATAACCGTGTGAATAGCTCTTTGTATTATGTAGTATTTGCCAGTGTCGTTAGACTTAATTGTATTTTTTAAAACAGCTAATAAAACACAGAACAGATAAATAAGTGCTACAATGGCCAATGCGGACTTTAGAAAGGATGTAATGCCGGTACGCCCAAGAAGCGTATATACAGCACATTCTTATAACCAGGTGACAATGTTCGATTGTTTTAACTATTAACTTTTTTTATATAAAATAGCACTGGGACTTGAAATGTCCTTTATTTCGTGGTACCAAAAATCCCTTGACTAAATAATCCAAAAATATTCTACGAAACAACAATAATATTAATCATTTATATATATGATGGACCTATGTACCAATGCGTTGAGATTTCCTATTAAAAACAGATATCCTATAAGTGCCTACGAATACAAATATATTGTCTTCATTTAAGTACTTTAATCGAAAGAATTTATAGGATAGTCAATGTACCGAAAAAAGTCAATTCAAGTCAAGTCAAATTGAAGCTCGCAGATTAAATAAAGGTTTATAAGTGAACCTATTACCTACGCTAAGTGTGAAATTTCACTAACCAATTACAACGAATAATTCAAGAATTCAGTTTCAAATAGTTAGTTCGTCATATAAATGACGTTATCACGGAGAGAGATTACGGGCGTGGTCTTAAATAAATATTTTTGATAATTATTGCAATAACATTATTTACATGCATAATAATGTTTATAATTATAAACTCGTATAACGTATATGTAAATATGATATAATAAAAATCTTGGCTTATCACTCGTATCGAAACAAAACAACAATTGCGTGATGGTTGAATATTCTATCCTAGTTCATTAATAAGTCAGGGCTTATGAATAATTTAATATAAAGCCTTGAAGGTAATAGTGGTAGGCCTTTGCCAATCCCGTCTTGATAGATACCATTCCCTCATTTCATATTATATCGCAAAACAGTAGTAGAAAGCTTGTTGTTTCGTTTTAAAGGGTGAACAAACCAGTGTTGACTACGGACACAAGGGACATAACATAGTTCCCATGGTTGGTGGCGATGTAAGGGATAGTTATTATTTGTGACAGTGCCATGGTAAACATCGGGTGACTTATTTGCCAGTCTGCCTCCCAAATTAATTAATTATGTATTTAATTAACTAATAAAAAAAGTCATACGTAAGTTGATTTGTAGGAGGAAACAAGTCTATCAACGTTCCAAGATTACAGTAAATTCCTGGAGGGTGGTCTCGGACAAGCTGAACTTGTCGGTGCTTCAGGCTGGCAGCCTCCTTGGAGAGCTCCGTTGCAACGCAAAGCGCCCTTCTACCCGGGAGATGACATCTTTCACGCTGACACGTGGCGAGAATTGGAGGTGAAATAAATAAATAAAAAGTAGTTGATTGAGTTGAGTTGATAAATGATTATATTTAGATGAGTTAATATAATCAACGAACATAATATTTGGTAGAACCATGCACCAATTAACAAAATCAATGCAACTGCAACCGTTTTTTCATGACAGTTACAGGTTGTATTGGTAGTATAGAAATGATATATATATATATATATAGGTACTACTTATGTACCTACTATCGAAAGATTTCTTGGATAATACAATAGCACTTGATTGTAATGTAAGTAATTACCTACTCTTCGTCTTACTGACGTACAAATATACGTAGAGTTGAAACAAGATATTATGACTTAAAGCTTATATGATTAGCTCACGTAGTTCACTTTATTTATAGCGACTATTGTTCTTCCTAAAACCTTAGGAGCCACGTCGGTCGCTATGGTAGCGTGCGTTGTCTATGGACAGAGGTACTTATATTAATATTTGGCGGTGAATAATATTAAGCCTATTATTATCATATTATTGCATTTGAAGTATGAAGGCTTCAAATTGGAGAAGAATAAATAAAAAATATAGCATATACGATTGTAATGTAATCAATGGTGCAGTTATAGCTCGGACATGATGAAGTACAAATTAAATTTTGTTTTTTAAAATTGTTAATTTAACTTCTTTAAAAGGTCTTGCTTAAGTTTTTTCTCGTTTTTTTTTCGTTCTTTGAATGAATTTGTTAAGCGACGTCAGAGGCAGACACAAGTAAATAATTCAGTAACCTTGATTCTGTTTACACTTGGAAGCGCCTTTATACTTAAAATTGCTAAAAGGAAGAGCGACATTAGAACTTTAGTTTACTAGTTAGCTAAGCAAATTGAAATGAGAAAACCAATCGAACCATGAGAATATCGAAAGTTCACCAGCTTTCTAAAGGTTCTAAGGTTTATAGTATAATAATTTTCGCCACGTTTAATAACTTGCGATTATGTAAACTAAGTATAACATATATTATAACGTATGATTACAAAAAAGAATTGATAATATCAATCATAGGTTTTAAAGCGGTAATCAACCCCTTTAATCTGGTTACCTTAATGGATCGAGACGGCGAAGCAAAACGGTTTTTGGATTAAAAGCCAATCTCTAAGTGCAGATAAGCAGATAATGTTTTTTATTTGTACCGGTCAGGTTTGGTCTATTATTTTTTATGTCATTGGGAAAAAGATTTTTTTTTTATATTCCGCTTAAACAGTCTAAAGTGCAAGTCAAGATCGCTCGCGTCTTGTGCTCGCTTATTCCGCTACTTAAACATGAACTTACACTCTCGTGTACATTTTCTACGCAGACATCTTATATACAAGTAGGTACCTACCATAACTTTGATACTGTCTACAAGATATCCTATTTTTTAAATGTAGTTAGTTCAGAAAGAAAAGGTCACTGTCTGCCCACGATTAAGTAATTTTGATCAATCAGTTAAAATGTAACTCCTATGTGGCATCATGTCGAGGAGTGTTAGATGGAATAATACGCGTAGGTGTAGCATATAATCAATATATTCAAAATGTGATCAGCTCTGCGCGCTCAACGCTTCCTTTCACTTTTAGGTTACTGATGGAATGGGAGGCGCAACCTATAATGTTTCCGTGACGCCGCACGGCACTGTCTGTATGCGGTTAAGGGATCGAGTTAAGTAAGTATTATAAACCCATTGTTCGATGCACCGAAGACTTACCTAAGTATTACCAAATATTAACTAAAAACCACGATTTTTAAATTATTATCGTGATAGACGAAATCTGTTTGTTTGTTAGAGAATATACACATTTTATGCCTGTTCAACCAATTTTCGCAATTTATTGAAGTGTCCAACAGTTCTATTCATATTTTATATGATGTCATATATAGTTATACTATCTACTAGTATAGTCATATGGATAAATGTTTTATAATACAGTTTAGTAAATAACTTACCTATCAATAGGGTGGATATGACCATCGACGGGGCTGTGCGTTTGACTAACGCTAAAAATAATATAATACTTGCGTTATCTCGTTCTGGAGCCTCTGCCGCTCTCATCCACCCCAACGGCCGCGTCTACCAATATGGCTCCAGGGTCGAAATTCAAGCGAGACACCAGCAAGGAAACAACAAGTAAATACATTAAAAGTATATTATTGTTAGGGCTTTGTTAGACGTATATATTCGTACATGACGTGTATATTCACTCGTTGTTCCTTACATATTTTAATATTATTTTTATAAATTTGTACCTATTTTTGTAGAAGTAAAGATAAATAAACCTATGGATCTGTATAATTACGTCCGCCCACTACTATTAGCCGCCCACGCGGTTTATCGATTCAAAATATAAAAGGAGTTTATTGACATTATTTTATGTAGACTAAAAAATATATCTTTACCTAAAAATACATCATTTTTTTATAAGAACCATATTTCGATTTTTTTTTTGTAATGCTTAGTAGTCTCATCACAAAAACAGACATTGGCGGGATAAGATTTTTTAACATCTTACATAGACAATACGCCACTAAACTATGTTGCTTGGCATGTAATGACCCTGGCTCATTCACCGTAAGTATTGATGTTTGGCGATATAATATTTGATGACTTTTTTCTTTTTCTGGATATGTGTAAAAATGAATAATAGTACAAGAGCCGGGGCTTAATAATGTAGTACAATATACTAATAAAAATAACGTGTCAACATTTGCTACATCGTAATGCCGTGCCCTCCACACCCTCTTTGTCAAGGAGCTGGCGGCAACGCAGCGCTACCCTAGTGGCAGACGCTTTCTTAATATTTCCTAATATGACACAATTAACACAATAATTACTGTCTGGTCGCCATTAAGAATTAGTGACAATTGAACAAATCAAATATACATATATAAGTACTTAACTCCCGAAGAAACTTAAAGAAACAAATATAGGAACACTTTGTTTTAGTGGTATGCTGTATTCACAACATTTAACGTACAAAATGCAGTAAAATAATAAATCGGCGAATAATTACAAGCCTTTCTTCAATAAAACTTTTCTGTAAACTGCACTAATGCAGAGTGTACAACTGCAAATAAATCATTTAGTTTTAATCTAAGTAGCTCCAAGGCTTTCGTAAATATTTTATTTTCCTCGTAGCTTCCATTTCCATTAAACTCTAAGAAAATATTCAAAGAAAGAAGACGGCTGTAATGGTAATGTAACTTTGATATTATATTAGATTTTAGTTTATGGAGCATATTTTTTTAAATTTACCTTTTGGTATGCCGATGACCCTAACCTTTCCACACACTGCACCAATATAATCTCATTTGTAATTTTGTGTGCTTTTGTATGTATTGGTCTCACGCTCACTAAGACATCTCAAAACGATGTCTGCACTTGTTTACAACGTGCCGTAATCGATTTTTCAACTAATAAGATAAAAATGCGACCGTCATAACCGAAGCTTAAGGGCCAGATAACGCATCCTAAGCAAACACGAAGCATCAGGATCGACTCACGACACAGCCGTAATTGTGAGATCTGCAGTTACACAGCAGCGTTGCCTCACGCGCGACTGTGGCTGTATCATGTCACATGAATAGGGAATTACAATAAGAAATATTAATACTATTGATACGGATTTTAGTCGACGTACTTTTTCATTTATAATACTACCTCGCAAACTAGGACTGTACCTAACACGGAAATGTTTTTTATATGAATATATGCGAGTAATTCGCTTATGATGGCTTTTATCATGGTAGACTTTTATCATTTCAGATATTTATAAATGTTAGATTAAAGGTTTCATGTATTTGTTTTAGATGTATCATGTAAGACAAATACATACTTTCAACAAAATATATACTTTCTTCCTTCAACTTTTGCATTTAACAAATTGACATATCGGATCGATCCGATCTGGGAAATTTGAAAAAAGAAAATAGTGAATGTTGGTATACATATTATATCGATGCTTGCTCTCGAGTACCAAACGGAGACGCATAGATTGCAATTTCACAAATTACCATCGCTTTATAAAATATAAATAGATATCGATTGATAGTTATAGAACATTTTATTCTAAGTTATGTCCATCCAACGACCCATTTACCTGTTAACCTATTTAGTTACAGTTCCAACCACTATTCACCTGTTCAACTATACAGTATACACCCACTCACAATCCAGTTATTCAGTGGTCCACTTATATATTTGTCGGTATTAAGTCCAGATTTTTTTTTTCGTTTGTAAATTAATTTTTAATTTATATTTTTTGGAAAAAGAGATCCTGAATTAAATTATGTAAGAAATTAATACAAGCGTCAATAGCGCAATGGTTTACGGGCCGCCTGGCGATGTAAAAAGTCGCAGGACCGATCCTGACCCCTTGGGCTATTGTCGTCCCCACTCCTGACATAAGTGATGAACTTAAAAGGAGGGGTAAATAGAAATATTAGTAATTTCTTAATTAATTCGGGGCATAGCTAGTATTCTTTAAAAAAAATACATTGATATTATAATATCTACACATATGCGGCCCAAAAATTATAAATTACATAGCAATGTCAAAGTACTAATAAATATTTCGGGGCAAATAAATAAAACTAATTTGTAATTGTTATAATGGTCATTGTATAAAATTCTTATTGAAATATCGATGATTTGATATCAAAAAGGTCCTGTAATTGTTCCTGTTCCTGAATTGTTACAAGTGTTCGCAACAGTAAGAAGGACCTACATTTACTCTTCGACTACGTAATTGCGCGAAGTTGCTGAGTAATGTGGAAGTTGCACGTCCGATCTTGACACGTTGGGCTCCTGTCACTTACAAGCTCAAGTTTTACGCTCAATCGTAGAGAGATGGGAAATATGTAATAGTTTATTGAAAAAAGGTGTTGTCAGCATTAAATATTTATAAAATAAGTCACAGCAAAATATCATGATAAACATGATTATAATCTGTATAAGTAAGTACTACTTATTTGGTTCAGTCGTGTATGCAAAATATCACTTCATATGAAATATTTTATTTTGTCTGCTATTATCATTAATTTAGAAATATTTTCTATATTTAAATCGATGTGTAATCATTGGTAACTTCAGTATCAACTACAAATGCCAACTACATATTATTAGAATGGAAACGCACCGTTACGTTCAACTGTGAGCCGTATAGAATATTAACCTTTTAAAATTTCCGAATATTATTTAAATGGATTTTCACCAATGTTGACGTACTGTCATATGTGTTATTATTTATTTTGTATTGGACAACATTGTATCATTAAATATTTCAAATGAAGCATTAATTTGGCTCGGCTTTTTCATTTTCCTATTTAATTGCGTTTCGTGTTCGCTTTGAAGTATTACGATCCAATGCACTGCAACACTCATTGGACTTCAATTAAAAGTCAAAGGGATCGCTACCGGCAAATGCCGATATATAGACATGGCTTTTCGCTTTGTGAAATTTTCTCTTTTAGGTCTGAAAAATGCAATTAGGCTAGGTACACATTTTTAACACAATATTTGCAATATATATTTTACTTACTAATAATTATTCAATCTTTGTTCTTCATTTTAATTTTACTATGAAAATCATCAATACAAATGTTTTTTTTTAAACTTTTCTTATGTTACGAATTTTATTTATAGGTATGCCAAGATGTGGTACAAGGGAGTGTCATTCACAGCAGAGCAATGTGCGCTGGTGTATTTAGTAGACGCTGCCGGAACACGCACTACAACTGACACCTTCCTCGACATGAGTCAAGATTTCACGCTTAACGTCTTCTACAAGTAAACGATGTTTACTCCATACTGTAGCTGTAGTGAATTATATTTTTGCTATGCTAATACATGTATTCAACTGTGCGAAGTTGGTCACTGTAATATCTTTTTTTTTAATTTATGAAAAGTATTTTTGATTAGTTACCAGTTTTACAAAAACAGTTAGGGTTTGTGTAGTATAAAGTATTATAATATTATTAACCAATATAGGACACAAGTTTTTGATCAAGTGTAAAGTTAAAATAACTTAACACCCGACTTAGCACGGATTTAATTAAGGAATAACCGCGAGTAATTTTTTTTTAAACAAATTTATATTCACAAACAGAACTTTACAATAGGCCACGTATGACGCCAAGCGGTCTTTCTTGTTCGTCCACAATACACCTAATACTATTTAAATAAAACGTAAATAGTTTCTGATGATTTATCGAAGAAAATAATGAAATCATTTACAAGTCTTCAGTGTATTATGTCCCATAGTGTTGCCAACGTTCGCGTGAAAAGCTCGTAGTGACAATTAAACCTTTGATTCATAGAAAATATTTATAAAACTTATATCTTATAAGTTCATCCCTAAATCGATCAGCTGTCATACATGAATGCTACGCAGACATGATTTTGTATTTCAAATATAAAATCAAAGTTGCAAAAAGTTTTAGTTTACAAAATTAGTATGCCGTAGCTTAAGCCTTAAACATTTTTAACTTTAACGTAACAAAAACAGCTTTCGATACTGATTTCGACAGCAAATTTATTTTTTCCCTTTTATCAGAACGCCCGACAGTATCTCAAAGCGCTTTCATTGTGAAGCGTGTTTGCCCGTGCCACGGAGTCCAGACAATTGAGTTGACTCTTTTGTCCCAGTTTTATGCATACATTTTGCATTCAGAATATGCTTTTCCTAAAAATTCCGTTAAAAACTTCATTTTTTTACGCGGGTTGTGTTAATTTTAATTAATTTTTTGTACATTACTTCACTACATTTTATAAAACAAAGTAGCTTCCCGCTGTCTGTCTGTCCCTATGTAGGTATGCTTAGATCTTTAAAACTACGCAACGGATGCGTTTTTTCAACAGATAGTGATTCAAGAGGACGTTTTATATTTATAATACATGCGTAATATTGTAGAAACACTGATTGGAGGTTTCTATTATGATGTCGTAAATAAACATATTTTTTGCGCTTACATTGCAAACGATGGCTTGAACCCTACGATGGGTGAAAAAGATGGATCGAAATAATGTACTACGGTATTGTACAACTTAAAAAGGTCTACAATAAATCCGCGGTGGTCTATGTCTATCTCTTAGGGATAACCCACAATAACCATTTTTTATCCTTTACTTATTACGATAAATAATGGCTGATTTACGAAGCGATTTTAAGCAATGCAGTATTAATCCTTATCCAATTAAGTAAATGAAATACATTGTGCACTTAATATAGATCAGTATGGCCCTTTACAGCATGTTATTTAAATGAATATTTTGGAAGATATTACAGTTAGGTACATTCTGTTAGTATATTTAGTATCAGCATTGCACTCATGCGAGGCACGGTCGGGTCGCTAGTTGGCAATTAAAGTCTTTGATAATTTTTTTGAAGAAAACCGACGTCTTCTACTGAAATATAAATATTGTATCATAATAAATAACTGTCACCAGTGAATCTCGACACGGGCCGTCATACGTGAACGAGGCGCTGTCTCTTCTCCAAGCTGTGCAGTATTGGCTCACTGATGATGGTACCGATAACTGGATCATTAATAATGTCCGAGTCAGCCAGACTTCGGATGGGCTGGTTAGGTAAACATGCATTTATGATAATTAATGATATTATAGCAATATAAGTACATTGATTTCATCAAAACAAAAAACCTGAATTTGGTCACGCCCTTTATTCTATTTGTCTTTGTATGATCGGAGAAAACTTTTTTGTGTACTTATTTAGTATTTGCACGATCACCTGCAATGAGGCCGAATTTTTTATGTACTTGTAACCAGTCGTGACACCTATTTGAAAGTAAAATAAAAATATTCTCGGGTTTGACGACGAGAACCATCTCAAGGTCTATTGAACCTTCATCGTTATTATACCTTTTTGAAGTTGGTTGTTGGCTTTTGGTGAAATGCATGAGCGTGTACCGATCGAAATAAAAACAGCGTTATAACCACATAGGTAGGCTCGGCATCCAAATTACCACCATAGCCAGAGGTTCGCTGCTATTTTTAAGACACCAGAGTAACCTGAAATGTGAAATGCGCCAGCACCTAGTGAAAAAAAAAGATCAAAAGTAAACACGAAAATATATTGACTTAAACAAAATGGGCGATCCGATTCAATTTTGAGTATTCGCCTGCAGACGATTGCATTACGACGATGCATTTATTTTTACAATGTCGAACAAAATATATCATTATAGGTTGCGCACTAATTAAATTATTTTATGTAATGTTCGAATCTGAACTGTTAAAATACAGGCGAATGCCGCACTGATTAATAATTTAGGATCTGTGATATTACCATTTAGTACAAGTCAGGTAGCTTGATACCTAAGCACTGGATTTCAGTGGTACCCTTATCCCGATTTTATAATGTTCGTATACTAGAAGGTTACGACTATGGAATAAAAATGGGTCATAATACCTAAACAAAATAATATATTGAACACTGATTGAGCATATTTAGACAAAATAAATCTGTATAATGAATTATTTTAAAATTAATTTTCATTGAATTGAAACAAACATGTAGTTTTATGTATACTTGCAAAAAAATGGCGAATAAAAATATGCTGTATGGTGGTAGGGTTCATCGCTGCAGCCACAAATATCAGCTGCGAACTAGTCCAAGCAATGGTTCTGCCTCTATCACGAGCCCCTTCCTCCATTGCACGGCCTCTCTCGGACAGACGCAGCATCTCTTCGTACGGTGAGAAAATGCTTTTTTATTTGAATATTTTTTTAAAACAACTGTTGTGTAAACTATATTTAATTTTATATAAATGTTTGTCAGCATCAATCAAGTCATCAGATTGAATTAGGACTAATCAATAGATCAATAGGCAATTGGTGTGTTTGCGGCCCTTGGCCCTTTTTATCTTATTATTATTCGTGCGATGAGGTTATGAGCGTATTCGAATCGATTCGAATTCGATGTTCAATATTGTTACAATTGACATAAATAGCAACTCAAGAGGGAAAGTTTAATATTGTACTCGACAAATTGCAAAATGTATTACAAATTGATCACAATTATAACTTTGCAGGCGCGGAGAAAGGCGTATGCATTTTGATGGAAACTCCTTTATAGTTCGCAACGCTGGCCATTCTGCCGGCTTCGACGACAAGAACCAACTCAAGGTCTATTGAACCTTCGTCGTCGTTTCCAATACCTATATTATCATAGTATTCAATTCCAATCATTGTCTAACCAATGTTGTACAGAACTACGCAGGCTTTTATATCTGCAACATTATATCTATTACGTACGTCATGTAACTTTTGGTTAGCTTGAAACTAATGTACGAGCTCTACAAAAATTTCGGGTGTATGTGTTTGTAATATACTAAGATATTGTAGTTGTTAGTAATAACCGGTTTTCTCTAGTCTAATTGCCGATGTAAATAGGAGCATATGTCGCTTTGTATGAGGTCTGTATGTTGATGTCTAAAATTGGTCGGAATTATTTTTTTGTAAACATTTTTAATTTGACTAAATGTCACTCTTGGTAGTTAAGAACTATGACCAAAGACTCGCTAATAATTAGTATTTTTGGTGAAAGCTGTTTAAAATGAGGTTGGTGTCGCTTTAGATGAATGTTTATCATCGGAAAATAAAATACCCAATGCCATCAGATGAACTCCCAACGAAATCGCTTCCACGTGCAATGCTGACGAAGTGTTCGATGTCAATATAGCTGAACGTTTCTCCATTAAATATTATTAACAACTATAAATATATATATATACGTTTTGAAAGTATATGCTGCCAAGACCATTTGTTCCGCTATATTCCATAAGACTGTAATAGTGAATAAGACTAGAGTTATGTTAAGTGTTAGATTAATCAATGTCCCGTAACGTGTTCTATGATCTATCATTTTTAATTTGTATTGGTTTTTATGATTTTACCACTTCGTAGTTACTAAAGAGTATTTATATTATCCCCATACGTGCAGTTGATACTTTTCGACATTTTATTTAATGCGTTGTTTGCACAAGCGTTACGTAAAGTCTGATTTCCAATGTTTTGGTTGGGTTTTGGATTACTATAACTTGAAATTTTTTCACAACGCATTAAATTGATACGATTGCCTAAGTGTTATTCCGAACTTGCTTATACATAATGTATTTCTCAGTACTAAAGATAACATGATAGTTTAAAGAGAATTTCATCCTTTTACAACAAACATGTTTAAATAACCACAATACAATAAACGCTTCTTGGCAGTCAATTAATGTTTTATTTAAAGATATTTTCAAGATGCACGACTTACCCGGCTTGCGACATTAGTTTCATTGGTCACAAAACATCAAGTATGGAAATAATTATCGTATGTTTATCAAATAAACATTTTTTTGTGATATTTTCGTTTATTTCTTTAATTTATAACGTCGAACAGATATCTTATAAAGTTTATTTTTCAGTATAAAAACCAAGACTTAGATGACAAAAGTGGTTTTTATCGATTTTGTTTTCCGTACATCGATTTTTCTAATGAATTTGAACTTTGAGAGAGAGCACATGAGCTGCCTTAGCAATTTCTGGAAGCAACGTATGTTAACAAAAATAGCACTGAAATGATTTAGCTTAAAACCGTCATAAGGAAGTTACAGGTGCAAATCGTATCCGTCTGTAACTTCCGCCTCCTAGCCGCTCTTCATATTCAATATTGTCTGAAGAAAAATCACCGGCTCTCCCAAACTTTCCAGTTGATTGTCTGGAAACTTTGATTCGATTGGTATACCCTACCTACTTACATTACATTGAATTTCTGGACCAACGAATGATTGGAAACGGTCATTTCATTTTATGGTTAAGAAATGTATTAGAACAAAGGAGTAGTCGTAGTATACCATCACCATAATAATAATTAAGACGACGTTTAGAATAATTTTAATGTATCTCGTTTTATTTTGACTATTCTCTGAAATAAATAAAAATACCAAATAGTTGCATAAAAATTGGCATACTTATAATATATAGTATATAAGCATCGAGTCTGCATAGGGTAGAAGGTAGCAATACGACAAGAGGTCGCGGGCGCGGGCTGTGGTGCGTTGCATTATGGCGTATCGATCGGCTTCTGCGCGGAATGCGCAGTCGGCAAAGCGCCAGTGGCGCCGCGGCGCGGATGCCGAAAGCGACGTTGTCCTCGTGCGCCAGCTGTCAAAACTGTGTGACGTAACCGCTAGGGCGGCGCACACACGGCTGCGGCCAGCCGCTCGTGCAGTACGTTTGTGCAGTCCGCTCTTGCGCTGTTGCAATCATTGCCTTTCGTCCGCGGTCCAGTGCACTGTGTACCCACGCCGCGTCTTCCGCGCGGCAGGTGAGGTTGGGGCCGGCGGCGTGGCTCCGGTCGCTTAGAATTCACCCGGCGCGGTATTGATCGCATCCCGTCCTCTTCGACTGTTTCAATGTTTATAAACAGCCGGTCGCATCTATTCGTTCCCTCTTGTTTTTGAAACGTTTGTCCGGGTGCAAGCAGTTTGGATAACTGATCCTGAAGACACCGAAAACACCAGACACCATCGTAGGATTCAGTGCAAGTATGTATGCACTACCACCTAATTTATTGCAGTATAGTTTTTTACGCAGTATTTAGCTGACGGCAATAATACGATTATGGCGGTATAATTAGAAATAAAACCGGATAATGTTGTTTATTCTAAGATACAAATCACACTCCGTTTATTTATTTTTATTTCTGACGTGTAATCATTTTATTTTAAATCTAGTAAAATAAAATTTTCAATGAAAAATTGCAAATGGTGTTTTATGTTACGGATGACAGGTAGTTACATATGTACATACCTATAATTATGTTTTGTATTTTGCCTTGGCTCTTCATTGCCTACCCGGGTGTAAGTCTATTTGTTACATCGACATCGGCACAACCTACTGTGAATTACGCAAGTTATCGCCTAGTTTCAGACCAGCCATAGGTTACGTATATTTTAAATGTAGCAATAAATACATTCTGGACGAAATTCAATCAATGAAATATATAGATTTTTACTTTCATAGGTAATTTATGGTGGAACTATAACTTTGTCTTAAGATTTTGTTACAATGTCGTTAAACGTGACTATTTTAATTACTTAATATACCTAATAAGACCAAGTTAAAGGTTAATATAGCGATAGCACAGTTATTCAAAACAAATAATATTTAGTAACGTCGCTTTCAATCAAGCTAATAAATAAGTATTCACCTACATAATATGTTATAGTTTAAACAAAATGATCTCCGTCGTATTGCGGAAGGTCGCGTTAAACATGATATAGGTGCGATAGTCGGCAGGAAGCGTACATTTTCCTACGCCATAGCGTTTGAGACAGTAGACTAGTTAAACGCAGTCATCCTGTTTTTGTTCAGTATCTCAACTGAAACTCGTAGAGTTATTGATGAAAGTGTACCGACAAGGCCTTCTATTTTGAGTAACTAACTTTTTAGATCGGTCACGGTATAAAAAATGCACCAATACAAATCTTTCTCACACGGGTTCAAGGTCAGTTAGTTTCTAGTATATGCCTATAAATACGCTACATATATTTTCTACGGTTGAATCATTAGTGAAATAGTATTTATAAGTAAAGTAATAGACCGTGCATGTCCCACGACTGGACAAATACTCTCCTGCTATCTATTCCATCAAATTGATGTGGATTTTTACACATGCAAATATTTCTACGATAGTTAATTTCACTGCCGAGTACGAAACTTAATTATAATCGCAGTAGAGCTTGCTTGGATTTGAAGCCGCGATCTTAGCTTAAACCTACATTTTCTATCCAGTACCTAATCTATATATAAAAATAATGTTTTTTTTAAATATATCAACTTCGTCGTGACCTTCATTTTTTTCTCTTAATTCATGACCATAAAATATTTTGTACGCTCATTGACGAATTATAAGAATTATCTATAGTGTCGCGCGCGGCTTGGCTCGCGCTTTATGGGTTTGTCGTCTGGTGTTAGACATAAAAAAGTAGACTATGTTCAAGCTTGCTTCGTTTGAGTGGTTTGGACGTGGAAGAGCAACGGACAGACAGACAGTGTTACTTTCACGTTTATATTATTAGTATAGATTATTATAAATTATCTGTTTGATAGTTTACAAGTTTTTCAAACGTGACATGAATAATTTATTGCTTTTCAATTTTATGTCGTCAAAGCCATAAGTCTTTCCTAATTAATTGATGTCTTGACTGATTTCGGCCACGGCGACCTCAATGGAACTAAACAACGCTGTTCGTTCAGTCGCTGTTTCACTCTATTTTTCCGATTGACGGCAATTTGAAACAGCACGAGAGTAAAGATCCAAGATATAGGAGTGTTTCGTCGCTAACTTTAAAACTCTAGGCCGTCTAAGAATTTCTTAACAGAACCTTGAGAATATAACCTCTTTATGAACACGTCAGTTTATACTAATTTCATTAATGACTCATAACTGAAAATTAGTTTGATGTGCCTAGACATTGTGTAGTAATATTTATAAACTGATATACCCTGTAGTTTTTACCCGCGGCTTTGTTGCCATGGCATAAAAAATAAAAAGTATTTTAAGTACTAATAATATAATACAATATAAAAAATACTTTTATTTCTCTCATTTTGTTCTTATTTTATTTTAAAAATAACTAGACAACCCTCAACACTTTGCTTCCCACTTCCTCCTTTCGCCTCACTGCAACACTCATCACTCCGCTTGCAGCCTCTTTTCTGCTCACCTTTACTTATCATCATTACAGTACCTCTTCATATGTTAGTTTTCACCCCAAAGATTATCTCTGCAAATAATTTCTTAACCCCGGGAGCAATAACTGTAGTTGAACAATATTTATAACCTCTTTGATATAACAGATTAGTTCTTTTAATATTTATTTTGGAGACAGGGCAATTAAATTGTAAAAAACCGAGAAATAATTCAAATAGAGAATATAAATACCTTTAAAAGCAAGTTCTTGTTTGTTTTATTGTTATGTCATCACTAAAACTATAACATCTATTTCGTAAACAGTTTGCATGTACTCAACTTCTACAAAACAAACACGTTACACAATACAATAAAACATTGTATTGAAATAAATATTTAAATTTGGCAAGGCCATGAACGAAGACAAATTCTATAACGATGTTATAAATAAATTATAATAACAATAGAGTCAATAATATTTTGAAGGTTACTAAAAAGTTTTATAATAAAATAAACTAACGGGGCGCTATCTCGAGGTGAAGTATCTTTCGCGTTACAAACGTAACGTGCGTTAGGACAAAGTAACGTTGTTTCTTATTTAATCCTCGTAACATTTATTTCCACTTATTGTTAACACGTCTAGTAACATTTAGAACTTAAATTAAATAGATACTTGGTGCTAATTATTTTCTCCCATTCTACCGGGACTTCATTTTTTAAAAGACTTATATAAATAGGTATGTGTCAGGTTCATTCTTTTAATATTTAAGTTTCCGTTATTGTATCCATCACAGATACAAATGACAAAACTTAAACTTAGATAAACTGGGAATGAATACGCCGATTTGTTGACATTTACCTCTACAAATGCTAGTAGGTGAATCTCCGTATTTCCAGAAATACACAAAAAGAATATTGCCAGCTGGGCGCAAATTAAATATTTTAATTCGTCACGTTGTTTATAGATGAGTTAACAAATACATATTATATAACAAACATGGATGATTTATCGATGTCACTATTATATTATGTCAAATTTATATTATATTAAATAACTGCATCCATATACATAACAAAAATAATTACCTATGGTTTTAAATGACAAAAAGTAATATATTTTAGAATGTACGGCATTCTTTTATTCTTGATTAAAATATCTTGTTATTTTTTTTTTGTACCGAGACCGCGCTTTTTGTCGCGCAACGAATGCGGAGTCGCACCCCCCTTTTTAAAAGTATCGGGTGTTGTATTTCACTTCATTAGAAAAGTAATTTTAAGTTCGTTATCCGAAAGTAATTTAAGGAAGTGATATTATTTAAATAATTTTGAATAATACATATAGCATTAATGTCCTTGGTGATAAATTAACTTTTGCAGAAACATAACCTTATAAAAATATTATAAATTAATATTATTCTGCCGAAAAGACAAAACAACAAGGTATTAAAAAATATTAATTACCTTTTTAGGCAAACAAATTAGATGTTGATTTTTCATAGTCTGGTTATTTTTTTTTTAAATGGAAATCGTGTAATTTTGGAATTATGAGTGATATTTTTTTTATTACAAGAAATATATGTCCGTTTTCTAAATTAGCTACAGTTCAGACATCATGAATACATTCTAAATTCGGGTTGATCGTTGTTGAGTTGGATTGGAAAGTCGTTTTATGAAGTTGAAGAGAAGAATCTAAAGCTTTGTTACTATACATAATAGATTAGGCACGACTTTTAAGACGTTCTTTGACGTTTCTAGAACAGTTATTCTTGTCGGTTCAAAGAGTTACTATTAATATTGCAGATAGTTTCGAAAATAATTTGTTTTATCGTGCAATGAATGAACAGTTGTAACTATATATTATTTTAACGAAATGACACAACCATTTTAAAGTAGGTAAGTATCTAGTGTGATGACGACTCCGTTTTATTGTTCTCTCATCGCAGGATATAATTAGATCATGTTAGAAATGCATTACAAAGCGCGACGTCCCCGCGTCCTTGTGGCTGATGTCACTCGGACAAAACAAACATTATATGTCCGACAATAGGGAGCCCTGCCCACGTCATCTGGGTGCGCCAAATCTATCCACCTACATTTCATTATTCCGCGTTGAGCATGATGACCAACACAGTCGATGTACCCGTTTCCTGCTTCATCAAAAGCTACTTCATCGAAAGGGTGTTCCACAATGGACCGTTGAAAAAATTACCACGCGTTTCTTACTGACTCGTAAGCCCTCATATAAATAAATGATTCCATTGCGTGCATAAAATTACATAACGCCATTTCTTACGTCAGTCGTAACATTGACCGTGCACTTTTAGTAAAAAATATTATATATGTGTACGAAATGTGTACAAGAGTTGCATATGTCAACACGCAAAATTTCGTTAGTTTTATGTTACCGATTGCTATTAAACGGTTCGAATGAGGATTGTTATATAGTTTCTCAAATTATAAACAACGCAATGGCTTGATAAATCGATATCTGACAAGTACTCGTGGTAAGATTGCACTTGTAAGATTTAGGATTTATTACTCGCTGGGTGGAACGGCTAACAGTTAACTGTTTTATTTACTTATTTATTTTTTAAATAGATGATTTTAACCCAGATAGTTTTATAAAAACAAAGAGAAAATCAAAAGGAAGTACATTTAGAATTATTTTTATTACGTGAATGTGAATACAAAATATTTTCTCAATAAAGAAGCTGAGATAGCGCAGTGGTTAGAGTAGATCTTAGTCGAAGGTCACGGTCAAATTCGGATAAGGTGTAGTATCTATATATAGATTTGGGCAGATTATTGCATTGACGTATAAAAATAAATTCTAATTAAATACATTTTAAGATAAACAGATACCAGTACCGTATATATTATAAAATAATAATGATTTTGAATGTTATCATAAAAGACTCAATTTAAAATGTATATAATATTGAATTCACAACTATAAGTGCTTTGTTTCGTATAAATTATGAATTCCGCTACCCGTGTTGAATTAACTGTTTACTTACATAAGTGAATGCAGCTCTGCATAGAACTTGAGCTTATCGAATCGGAACAGTTGCCATCTTTCCCACGTCTATAAGAGAGCTGAGCGCTGAGCGTAGAACTGAAATGGTAACATGGACTATCCCATATCAGATTGCAATCTTTACTCAGAAACTGTGAATATTGTAACATTCACATGCTTCAACTCGACAAATTTCTCGCTTCACCGAGTCGATTCACATTTTACACTATTATTATAATATTTGTATTATAAGTAAACAGCACTATAATATGAATCATGAAGGATCTATTAGATACAACAAATTAATTGTAAAGGTCAAGGTCATCTCGAAATTTTTGATGTATATTATAATTTATAATCTCGCTTAATCTGAAGTATATGCTCATTAAATATTGAATCTGTTATAAATGTTAATGTCGTAAAAATCGAAATATAAAATACAGAAGCTATTAGATTGTTTACGCTGTTTCTTATCCGCTGGTCGATCTGATGTGAGTGCCATTGCTGTAACAAAAAGTTTATTTGTTTCTTTCATACATTTAAAAAAAGTATTGACGTTAATAAAACAGAGACAAAGCTTAATTTTGTAAGCAGAGATATAAAATATAATTTAAAATAATAAATATTAAAATATATATTTACCGGTGAGCTATATCATAACTACCAATTTTTTTAAGATTGCTAATCGCCTTTTTATTTATAAAAATTGTACTTCATAAGATAGCGGATATTATCTTATCGACTTTGTTACTCGGTAGTTGCTTCAGTCAACGTTAGAAAAAATATTGAGCTGAATTTTTCACATAAACATTTACGAGTCACGTTATTTTTTTACAAATGTAAAATCAGCTCTTATTTGAATTTTTCTTCTTTGTCGCACTTAAGATACATATCAAATTGTACTACCTACAGGAAATATGTCATTGTTATAATAAACTATTTTACGTTACGAATATAACTTTATTATTCGCTTCTTAAGATATTCTCATAGATTTTGCTTTAGTCAAATTGAACTATAGGTGATATTAAATATGCAAATAGATAAGAAGTCAGCGACTTAAAATCACACTACGTGTAACTCTCATTGTGTTATAGCAAAGGTTGACCTTTCCCTTGCTAAAGAATGCTATTATATTGTCATTCCTATTTCACGTTAGATTATATCTATGATTATATCTATGTAAAGCCATTCGTTTCTGCTATGTTATTGTATGCGGAAATCATTTAGGGCCTATTCTAAAAAATATATGCAATCTAAATGTTATGAATGAATCTCAAATTGTCATTAAAGCATGGATTATATTTAGACAACCGCCCGCGCAGAAATTGTATGCGAGATTTGTGCTGGCACCAAATCATTTACAATCACATATGACGTCAGTTTTTTTTTTAATGTATTATAATTATAAATTAGTATTGAATAGCGTACACGATAGTTTAAAAAAATATTTTTAGTGTTCCCATTCGTTGAGAAATGAAGGTTATTGATTATTTTGAGTAGGATTTGATCTCCATTGCATGTATTTAAAGATTCTGCCAAACTTAAATAACAGTATTTACTTTGAAAATAATGTAACTAAAACATTCCTCGCCACAGCCTAATGGAAAATAATTGTCACACTAATACAAAGTATTATATTTATAAATCTTTGCATTATAGCTGAGACAAATAGAAATAACCAAGAGAAATTAAAAGTTATGCGTCGTAAACCATGCAAGTGTCAGCTTAACGTGTTAAATATTTTAGTTTGTTGAGTAATTTGTTTCACCTTGGCAAAGGCAAAACTGGAACAATCTTGAAGCGAATCGTTTAAACACATCCGATGCATATTGAAATAATTAAACACTATTGTACAGCGAACGATAAATGTTATACGTAAATGCATAGATGATACTCCAGCTCATAGAAGGATCATTAATAATTACTTTATTAGGCTCATTTGTAAACTCAATGAGTGCATATTTTTCTTACTAAAATATATAATTTCTATAAAGAAGTTTATATATTTGATCGCTCTAATTTAAGGATCTTCTATTATAATATAACAACGATTTGTTTTACTTAGCTCCTTTATTACTTGCTCTTTTTAATAGAATTACCAATAAAAATGTTTACATACGGTCAGTAAAATATTTATATTATAAATTTCTGATCTATACCCTATCCGCTACTCCGACAAGCTTCCGACGTTAATAACCCCGCTAACGAACTCATTCATACTGGTCTAATTGGATCCCAATTGCCTGTGTAGCATCTGGAAATCAATCATATACTAATATATACAATAGTAATATATTGCCATATTTAGTCTATTTAAAAATATATATTAATTTCTTGTGTAGGTGAGTTTCCGTTGCGAGCACTAATTAGGTCGTGACAAAAGAGGTCAAGAATTCGATTCCCTTTGTCGGCTGGTTACAAAATTGGAACACACTTATTATTGTGGCCCGTACTATACCGCTATAGTTGTACCATAATAGCATGATTAATAACCATTACAATCATGAAACGATATAACGAAAATATTTAAGATTAACTTTATTTCACCTGTAACCTAAGATTCCTTTCGTTAATCAAATATTTAAAATTGAATATTAAACATGTGGTGTATCGGTTAATAAATGTACTTGTTATGACACTTAACACCGACATTCGCACCTAGTAATAACATGTATGTATGGTAGGTCCACATAACTTTAACATGGTTACTAATTACTACTTCATTCGCTTAACAATTAGAGATAAATATTTAGATGATATACATCTAAATGTCCATATGGAAAGATGTAACTAAACAAATCTGAGTGAAATCAAACGTTAAGAATAATTACAGGCATACTCAACTTTATCATATTATAAAAATGCATAATACAAAATCAATTTTATCGATATATCTCACCTTAAAAAAATTATGAATTGATGAAGTAATTAAAAAAAAAGGAAATAATAATACTGTTAATGACAAAATTATTTGATATTAATGTGACTTTATTGTATACACTCCTATAGATTTTTATAAATAGTATTTTTTTCTTTGTAGATCATCGTACCTAATCGCAAAGAGAGACATTTAAAACGCAGTGACTTCGTTACGTATATGCAGACAAAAGTTTCTTCAAATGACAATGTGAACACATTTTACACAAAGAACGCGGAACTGTGAATTAGCGGTCGTGTGTTTAATGGTATAAAGTTACAATTAAAGGGACAGCCATGCTGTCCTACATGGTGCCCGTAGATGAGAAACCGCCCCCAGTGCCTGGCAAGAACCGCATGAATCTGGAACTGATTGCTAGCCCCGGTAGTCCAGAGACGTCAGCCCGAAGAACTCGAACGAATATTTCGAAGGAGTCCTCGACGAGTTCATTTGCAAGTGACTTAACGTTATCGTCGTCTACACCGACAGGGGCCTACGATAAACCAAAGCATAAGCTACTTAGTAATGGAAGCAAACACACATCATTGAAAAGGTTAGTATTATTATTACACCATGACCATGACTTTGAAATGTGTTAATTTTTTTTAATGAATAAGTTTTATTTACCCAATTTTTTATTGTGTAAGTTATAAGCGAGTGGAAAATAAAGTATTTATGTTAAATTTATGGTCAATAACTTTCGGTGATTAAATGTACGACGGTTTTAGATTTTCACGGGTTACGAGTTATAATTATTCCATAATTTTCGTTTCAACTGGCACGTTGATAATTTCCAAATTGCGTCAAGATTTGCAAATCAATAAATTTGATCACTGACTTCCGCGATATCCGCCTAAAGCTTTCTACTAATGAAGCTGGGTGTCTAAATGATTCTAATGACAAAACTTCGTATGCTTGGTCGTTTTGATATTTCAAGTCATCATTCAGTTCTGCTGAGTCACAAATTTAGATTTTTAATTTAATTTTCGAATTTTCGCTAACTTCAATATAATGCGTATAGTATATTTTTATTAAACAGGTTTGTAGTTTACATTTTGTATTTAACAAATCAAATTTCCACTGGTAAGGGTGGAATACGTGTGGAAAATAACGGGGTTCGTCAGTTAATAAGTGCTTATTTGTCGATCGAATTGTACCAGGTAAACAGAGTTTAAAAACTCACTTTTAACTAGAAACATGCCCATGCTGCGAGCAAATATACCTAAGCGGTTTTTAATTATATTTTTTATTGTTTTCTGTGAATAAATATTAGAATGCTAAGTGTCTCGTTCTGGAACTCGTTGTCGTTTTTGTTGCAATTTATACAAGAGAAGGATAGAACCTATATAACACATGATAATTTACTATTTTTTTAAATATTATTAGAATTAGTGATTCAATTTTTATCATCATCATTTCACAATAATTCATTTCTTTCGTTTTTTATTTTACACAGATTTAATAAACGATGATGAATTAAATTAAATATAAGATTTGCTAATATCTTCCTCTAAGATTTACGTTAAGAAACCTTTTGAAAAAAAAAAAAACTATTTATACGACAATATTAAAATTTACAATTAGAAAACGATATGCACACAAAGCGGACCAGAATTCTTCGATTCGTATATCGAAGACAATGAAAGACCACTGGAAAATGGTATGCCACCATGTTGTTTCTACCTTTACAATTGACAGCGCTTGAACAAAAGGCATGCTATATACTTATTTCTCTCGTCTCTTGGACTGATTTAGTTAGTTCTTAATTATTATAAATACAAGGGAAATCGGTTAAGACAAATGAACCTCTGATATTTTGACAAGGCTTGATCATTACATTTTTTTTTTCAATAAATCAATTACCTGCTGTAAAAATAAAAATATATACCTATCATATACCTATATAAAATCATATAAATAACATTCCGATATAATATCGGTCGATTATTCGATAGGTCGATTAATTAATCAAATCCATGTGCAAACGAATCAGCAGAAGTTTTTTTCCTATATTTTTACATTCACGCTCCATGGTAAATCGGAGCAGTGGCCGACTGCCTCGTTTATTTCTTCGTTTTTAGAATTCTTTTGATTATCAGCCCCAGAGGCAGACTTGCAGTAACGTAAAAAAACAGTGACGTAGAACCTTAATTAACTAAGCCAAATAGATTGGCATCGATCTGAAATTTAATCTCTATCCATATGGAACATGCAAATCATTTACAGAAAAGCTTGCACATCTCCAACCACGATATTGAAGGCTTCATATGTTGCGCCTGCTAGGAATTCTTTATTACGTAATAAGTAGTAATTTAATCTAAACAAACCACAAATACACACAAAAACATCACGCGTAATGTATAAACCGCCTGTGTCAATATGTTTTTTTATTCTACTGATGTTTTTTAATGATTGAATCTTAATACTCTGTGATTTAACAAGTAAAAGTAGAAATGTAAGTAGTTATTACATCGATATAATATGTACTTATGAACTAGAATTCAAGGTCGTACCGAATAACATTATTTAGTATTATTATATTATTCATTGCTTTATTAATAAACATGGTTATTATTTTGAACATTTTTTAAAATCGAATTCAAAATAAAATGTACAAATATGTCTTGCATTATTTTACAAGATTATTTAAACATGCAGCTATAACCGGTTATAGCGCTTTTTTACGCTTAATGTATTTTTTCTAGACACTTAATATATACAAATGTCGACAAAAAAACTCAACAAATTACAACACTATTTGACAAAAAAAAACCTGATGACACATACAAGAATGCGATAATAGGCATGATCGAATATATATTTCAAATTAGCTTTGACCTTACACGATCTATCATAGGTGACGAGTTCAGCCAATTAAAAAATCAAGAGAAGAAAAATATTGTTAATGTCCGTGTATTATTTATTGGTCAGATATGACAATTGACTATCGTGTAAACTGTTTACATCAGGTAAATTTAACTCAATCGTTGTATACATGTAGTAGATAATTTGCCTACGTATATACAGTCGTATTTTCGTATGATATTGCACTCAAATTTGACCTTCAAATTGTACTCACGTCGCGGCCGAAGATGAATCATTAAAAAACGAATCTTATTATTTACGGAGAAATAAATATATGCTTAATACATTGAGCAACTAGAACATGGTTGTTATATGAAGCGTTGCACCACATTTTAATGAGTTTTACTAATTAAACCAGGAAATCTCAAATAAATGAATAAGGTTTTATATTTCCAACTAATTATTGAAGATTTTTTTTTTAAATATCGCAAAGGCTAATTTTTTTTTAAATAGCGATATTAAGATGTATTACAAAAATATTTAATAATTGTCGAAACATCTTCGACGCGTCAACTTCATAATAATAGAAATATCGAGCATTCCTCGGTTAATAGCCCAAGTTTAACTGTTTAATCTAATAATAATTGCTTTGGTTCTTTAGATCTCAGATTTTATATAGAGGTAAATGAAAGAATGCTGTGAATGTGATACCTACAAGGTAGTAAAATCTTTATGCCACGTTTAATAAAATCCTTTATTCAATAAAGAAACATTACACTTAGTTATTGATTGTCAAATTACACTACCTGCGGTTCGGAAAAGAAAATACTCTGACCTGAGAAGAACCGACGAAAGAAACTTTATATTTAATATATTATAAGTTTAAAAAAAATAACTAGGAGACGATAGTTTCATTCTCAACGTGTGCTATGCTATATATATGAAATCGCCAATGCTACAATAACCTTTTGAAAGCGAGCGTCCTTTTAATTTTAATTTAAATTAAATAATTTGGCGGTTTGAACGGTTTTTGGGACCCTGTTTTAAAACCGTAAACATTGCTCCAAAAATAATTACCGACTCTATATAGTCGAATAACAGGAGTAATAAGTTTGTGTTAGCTCGTTACCCCAAAGCATAATACCGTAAGACATTAGACTGTGCAAGTAACTGAAATATAGTAATCGAACCGTATCAACATCGGTAAATAGTCTAATTTTTTAACCGCAAATACCGCAGAGCTTAATGTATTTGCTAATCCATTTATTTGATGGCCCAATACATATTGGCATCAACTGGAGCTATTGATTTAATATTAATAAGACATTAACATTTATTGCAAATAAAAGTTAATGTCTTATTAATATTGTATTCGGTGTGCTAAATTTTACAACTTTTTTTAACAGAATATTAACTACACCGAAATATTGTACTATATCCGAGATTACATTGTTCCTCAGAAGAAACGGCAACTCAGTTATGTATATTTGGAATAGAAATGGTCCAAGCATTGATCCTTGAGTAATGCCAGCGCCCATATCAACTGAGTATCTAGGAGAACTTTTTCTTTTAACGTCAATCCTCAGAATTACATTGTTAAGATAACAGATCAAAAGGTCAAGGCACACTATCTCTTATTCCATAGTAAGAATGTCCTGACCAGAATCTCATGCTACACACAATGAAAGTCTTTGGTTAAGTCACACAACATTTCTAAGACAACATCTGGATCCTCGCCGATAACTGCGTTGGTTGTTGACCCCTCGTAAATCCAAATTGTTTTCTATGAATCAGCGCTAATTAATTGATTTAAGGTTTTTTTCTTCGAATATCTGAGGGTTAATAGTGTTGATGGGTCTATAGTTGTTGGGATCGAAAATACTATCAGATTTAATAATTATTTAGTATTTACTTATTCCATACTTTGCAATATTGTCAAGAAATATTTAGTAACAAAATAATAACAAGGAGTATGAGCTTTTGCATTCTTTGCTATAAGCTAAAAACATTCATTTGTATTTACTAATTGAAGACATACGAGCATGACCGTCAGTTGTTACGTATAATAAACCTCTGTTTATAACAAATTAAAAACATTTAAATTTCTTAATGTTTAATTTATAAACATCAAACCAAAGTATTTGAACATCGTTTCATTGGCTAGGTATAGTTTTTGTCATCCCAGGCATCCGGAAGTTTCAGTGGAATCTTCGAAATCCAAGACGTGTAAATTTCTAATCGACAATCCGGTCTGAAAATATGTTCATAGCTTTAATTTTTATATTAAAATCTTGAAATGTTACTATCAAAATGTATATTTTTTATTAAGCTTTAGTTAATCGGAGCTTAAATATACAGAATATGATAAAGTAAATTGCGTAATAAGTGAAGGAATTTTATGAGCATAACAATTTTACTAAAAAATGATCATACTTGGCAGCTAGCCAACCGATAATGCCCGACGATACGATAGGCACTGGTTTCAATGATTTCGTGGATTCCAATTTGCCCGTGACATGTGGCAAAACAGCGGCAACCTCCTGACGAATCGCATCCGCTTCGTTCTGCGCCTGTCTGTAAGAGATGGCATTATAAAATACATTTTAATAGAGCAATCGATACTTTATAGTCTATACGTGCTAGTTGACATTTGTTGCATCGTTGACTTCTGTTCATTCTTTGTTCACTTTATAATTCATGAATAAATCATTTTAATATAAATAACTACTACTTATCTTAATACTAAATATGTGAAATTGAGTTATAGATGGCCTTCGGATATATTTTTGAATTATACAAAAAAAAGGACTTCGTAATAAAAAATCCGAAATAAACCAGAAAAGATATTTTCAATAGAAACCACTTAATTTTTATGGCAATACTATTAGTCTTAGACGGCTGCGTGGGCAAGGAAGAATCATAATGTTTGACATTGGTTTCGCACGAAGCTTTCGATGATTTTAATTTCTGTGGCGAATGCTCCTACTGCGATGCAGCGATAACATAGCTTGTACAATAGCAACAAACTGTAATCTTACTGTAATAATGCTTACTCAAACTTATATCTACCAAGTACTTCGTCTACGTAATTAGTTTTCAAGTGCATACTTTATAAAATAGCAATTTAAAGCTATCTGTTTGAGTGCAGATAATATTTTTATATATAACAGACAATCTTGCTAAGGAAGGCTGTGGTTTGTTGCACAAAATTGCTAGGGAAAGTAATAAATTAGTCACGATATTTTTATAGTCAGGTTATGTCAATATTCTAGTTACATGAAACAAAAATATCCACAGCCATAAAAAATATCATCACAAAATCTTATTGGCATATAAATAGTAAATATAGATATTTAATAAGACTAATGATAAAATTTTTGTGTACCGCTCAACAGTCAGAATAATAACATTTATTTATATATGGTTTTATATTAATTATTCTTTTAGCCAGAATTAAAATCATGTATGCTCTCTTGCACCTTAAGGTCACATTGTAAATTATTTTATTTACATGTTGAGCACAAAAAAATCTTACTTTCTTTCATCAAGTAACCAGCTCCAACGTTCAATCCACTGTTTTCGACAGTTGTCAACTTTTTTCCACTGAGCCCGAGACTGGAATGCTTCTGTATTCGGATCATATCTCGGCACACCAAGATCTTTCGCCATTGCTATAATAAAAACCGAGATGAATCAATTAATGCTTCGTCTATTCAATCATTTAAAAATACATTAACGTCTCGCGCCTAAAAATATAAATGAAGCCAGTTTAGACAATTGTTATTTGAACTAAGTAGTTGGAGATAGTTATTTATAACGTTACTTACTAACAATAAGATAACATACCGTAACAGGTAGGTCCTAACAAAAGATGCAAATTGTATTGACAGCGAAATGTCTCACTTCTGTAGACAATTCTTTAACTTTCAATCTTAACATATTTTTTATAATAAATCAATAATAATACAATCAGTTAATAAAACAATGCGTCAAAATAAGAATGTAATATTAATTAATAGTAGTAGATCTACTTTATATTAAGTATCGTTTAAAAAAGTATAATATAACTTTTCACCTTTGAATGTAACAAATCTTAAAACAATATTAAGCGAAAACAGTATGTATCTCGTTTATACAATAGTGCAGCAATAAAAAGAAGAAGAAAAATACAGTTACACTTAATACAGTTTTAATCTAAATAAGTATATTAAGTTAACATTTAATTAACTATAATAAAGTTTTTGTTACAAAATATGACTAGTTTGCATTCATTACCATCACTAGGGAATTATAGAGTCAATTATAGTTAAGTAGGACGGTTATAATAGAGAATATTAAACAGCTTCCGACCGATACGGAAACACAATAAGTATAAAAGTTAAGATGCCGCGTGCTCTACCTTAAAAGTTAATGTAGGTCGATTAGAAAGTCTATTCGATTTTAATATCCAAAGTGTACTTTTAAAACGGGCTTAATTCTCGAGTTAAGGGTAAGACTAGAATCGAGATATCGTGTTGAAGAAACGTTATCTAGTAACGTCATTTTCTGAAAGTATCACGAATGTACTAGAAAAGATGATGAGGTAAATAATGAGTAAAGTGTACGAATTATTCATTTTATATTTATAATAATTATCTTACCTTCAAAATTTGTGTAAATGCTAAGCTATCAAAACTTTTTGTCTTTGATAATTATTTTTGACACGGATACTTTTTTTGAAAAAGGTTATACAGAATGTATAAAATAAAATTATATCAAATTAAAAAGTTTTTCAATATTGAAAAAAATATATATTTTAAAATTAAACGCACATTATACACAATGTAAACGTGTTTGCTTTTATTAATTCGTTATACAGTCCGAACTAAATCTTAAAGGCCACTTTTATAAAAAAAGCCTTTAAGACAAACGAAGCTTTACAACAAAGGCATAATTGATGACATAAGTCGATCGTTGTGATCAAAGGCGTGTATGAATAGAGCCATAAACGGTGACATTAACCGTCGATTGAGCTCACCTTTGAACCTTAACACGTCAAAAATAGGCATCGATTTTATGGTGTAATGAAATTTCACACCTTTATTTACAAACTATTTTATTATTTAGGCTAACTTTTACTATTATTCCTAATTATCTAGTGTCTATAGTGTAAAAAAAAATTAACGACTTAATTGTATGATATGTTATTAATGAATATCCTCTTAATCATATCTAATTGACAGGGTGTCTTTTGGGAGCTCCAAGGGGTCCATGGTAGAGACGCTTATCTACGAGAGCCCACTGCAAGAGGAACCTGAGTGCAGTCCACCGCCAAAGTTTCAAGAAACTGCGTTCCCGTATACGCCCGTCGAAGACGAGTACGTTATATTCCTTTAATGAGTATGTTTTATTTATTTTCACTAAAATGAATTGGCGAATTATATAAATTTTATGTCAATTTGACGGTTGAGGATGAATGAGGTCACACATAATATCTATGTAAATTGCCGTTATTTATTTTATTGTCATTATTACTTTTTTTTTTATAATCTAGCTATAGAAAGAGTTGTTAGTTTGGTGTCGGCATTGTTGTTACGGTACAAAATGTTTAAATATTTTATTTCACTTTAAATCTACTTGAAACAGGTATTTGTTGAAATATTAAATAATGAGGTATCAAAGGTATTTTAAAGTTTTACAGGTAGATTGTTGGTATTGGTGTCGTATGCATAAAAAGGTCAAACTTGGCCTAAGTGACTTAATGCACCTTTCCTAAGTGTTATGTAAAGATTATGTAGGTACATTTTAAGACTAATTTGATCAATAATTAATGTATTTATATGATCATGGCTCTATGTCTAAAAATAATCATACCGATTTATTTTTATAAAAAAATAATTTTAAAAGTCAATATGCCTTTCGAAAATATAATTTTTAAGTTAAATTACAAAAATATATAATAGATATACTACTATACTTTATCGTCAACAGCTTCAAAAGTATGAGCAAAATTTAAACTATATCGATTGGATGAAACTGGATTACAATTGAGTTGCATAATTTGACTCACACATACATAGCAATTGAACTAAATATAAGCTTTTATATACAACTTCAAATATTTACTTCATATATGATCGATTTTTATTAGTCGTTATATAAAATATATCACAATTACTCAACAAACTTGGTTTTAGGAATCACCTATTACTTAACAAACTTACAAGCTTTAACGACCGTGTGATAGGAGGGGTCAATTGCATAAGGTCCTTTTCCGCGAACTGCGCAATACGCCTCTCATAAAAGTAGCGGTTTTAGTGTAACCGTAACTTTTTTTAAGAAATGTTAACATTTTACTCATTTTAATTTATAACACAACGAGTAGGCTGCTTGCAGCTACTCGTATCTGCATCAAACAAGTTCACGGAACGTCGCTGATTTTATTTTTATGTAAATTTTTATGTCAATGTAAGAAAATAACTTTGTAAAGATAATTTAAAATAATATTTACAAAATACAAATATAAATTAGAATTTATATTTGTATTTTGTAAATCGTGATAAACGTAATCATAGTATAGATTCCAAGTCTCTTATGTT
Organism: Vanessa tameamea; assembly: GCF_037043105.1. Lineage (NCBI taxonomy): Eukaryota > Metazoa > Arthropoda > Insecta > Lepidoptera > Nymphalidae > Vanessa > Vanessa tameamea. The sequence goes on from NC_087341.1 coordinate 14,798,012, forward strand.
TTTTATAACGTAACATATTTTTAATAACATATTTTATATATGCGTAAATAAAAGCACAAGTGCTATTTTCCGATATGTTTTCATTGTGCTACTTAACTAAATAGAAAGAAAAAACATTTACTTGTTCACATAACTAAACGAGTAAATAGATCGGTATGATTTATATGAAATAAACTTGATTCTAATAAATATTGACTGAATCGTGTCAAAGTAGCGTAATGAGAGAAAGATTTAATTAAAGCGGCTTTATCGAGATGATGGACGTTAAACCATGACTGGACCAAATGAAATAAACTGATCAACACGAATCCTATTGATCTGCACTTTATTCAACACTTCGCTCGTTTTATATTAACAGAATATGAAACAAGAGCAAAGCATTAGAAATGTTTAACTAACCATTACACTTTTTATCAAAAGGAACCTCTGAATCGATTAATAAGGTAGCTCCACGTTTCAGCGATCAAGCTCTACTATTTTCTAACATATATGAATAAATAAATGAGATCGCTAATGATTCCTATTAGAATGATCTTAAACTTGACAAATATTGTCCATTGACCTAAACAAACTAAATAATTCGGACATAAAGTCGAATTGAGTAAAGCGTGAAGACGGCGGAGCTATTAAAATAATTTGTTAGGCTTAGTTTGTATTATTAATTTTGTTTGGACTCAAATGCAACTTTACTATGTCATCACCGATTAAAATTTTATGGTGTGCCATTTTAACCACGTGACTAACTACTGAGAGAGAGAATCCTGGAATGACTGTCACGTGTCAACTAAGTAATCAATACCATAGCCATAAAATTTTGACTCATAAATGGTTAATTACAAGACGAAGGACAAAGAATTTTTCTCAGCTGAAGTAGTAGATATACTGTGATTTGTAATGGTACGTTGCAACAAAAGTGAAGCGTATGCGATACGAAGTAATAAAATCATAATTATTAATATTTTTGGTACTTGAGCATAATTATATTTTATTAAAATTAAATTAAATAGTCAATATAAAAATTTACACTACTCTTAAATTGCAAAAAACATTAAACTGATTTTTATAATATCATTGAATACGATAAAACAAAATAATAATAAAATGGATCAACGAAACCGATTAAATTTATCGAGATTCGAATGAGAATCGTGAATCGTGTTCGTGAATGGTAAGCACGTCACTAGGTTGGCACGACTGTGCTCCGCCCGGCCGCTTCGCTCCATTCGCCACGGCCGCGCGCGACCGCGACTTCCGAGATCGATGTTGTGAACGCAGTGAAACTGTTCGTGTTCACTATTGTGAAGCGCTGAGCGAAACTAGCCCTACAGTGCATATTAGTTTTGTGTGTTCAATCTTTACTGTATTTCACGATTAACTTCTGTAAAGTGTTATCTACAGGTGATTTTCGATATTAGTGGGCGTCGATAAAATTGTGAATACTTGTAAGGTATGTTATTTACCAGTTCACGTCACTTGTTATGCTGCGCACTATGAATTCATCAACCGAATATAACATGGTTTTTGGAAAGAGATGTATTTATTTATATGTTAAATATAATAATTTATGAAAAGCTAGAAAATACTACGCCGTAGCGAAAAAACTTTACAAGTTCGCGAAAATATTGAGAGAAAAATTCGGTCAGAATGACGTCACTAGGACTGAATTATAAACATAAAGCGACTTTTGATTCCATCCAGCACTTTGGAGCTCAAGGTCACTATTCACCACGTAGCTACAAGTAGTGAACATATATTGGGAAACAATTATATATCTGCTATTTATAATGCTACTATCAATGATCGTAACCCTATAACGAGGACCCGCCCTGTGGTCCAGTACAAGGCCGTCTTGCTGAGCGTCATCCTTATTCAATTTATTTTGGCTCTTTGAACGTTGTTACTATGTTAAATTACGAAAGGCTCGACAAAAATTACCATTTTTATCACTTTGTCATGCAAAGATAATAACTCTCTTTATTAAGTAACATCACCTATGTTCATGTTATTTAATACTTTTCACTCAACTGACACATATTGATAAAGAGTCACTATGACATATTTCTTATAGGTATTTATGTTTTGTGTTTTATCCTTTGTGAAGTCATTTTATATTGGATAGTTCAAAAAATGTGAAAATATTTCTTTGTATGGGAATTACAGAAATGTCCTAAAATGTAAAGTTTAATTAAAAAGTTGCATAAATTTTATTATCCTAAGTAGTAACAGCTTTGCTCGATTCTTGAACTTCATAAATCCAGTTCATAATCATGCAATTATATAAATAAGACAATCAATTTTGTGTCCTCTTGTTACTCTATCAATTCATTAATATAATTTACTTGTCTCATGTCATGAGTTCATTTAATGAACAACTTTGAACATCTTAAAATATGTGGGTGTGATATCATCTATCCTTGCTCACTACGATGACAAGTTGAAGTTGTATTAACATCCACCCAACATTTGCATAATGATTATACTCCCAAATTACGTGAATAACAAAATTATTTTAAATCACATAAGCCAACTAGCATCTTGATATTAAAGATAATAAAGTGTGGGTGGAACAGTCATCTGTTACAATGAACAGGAGTTGCTAAATTACCTTCAATGTTAATATGTACCTATGTGTTGTGCTCGCTAATGTGTCACCAATGCAAAGCAATGTTATGCAACTATATTTATGCGAAATTATTATTTACTGTTTGTTGATTGTTTAAACAGTAATTATATGACATATATTGTTAATAGGCAGAAGTGGTGCTGGCCTCTGCCTACATAAAGAATAAAAAAATATGCACAGTATCTTATAATTTTTTTTTTACAAGATATCAATAATATTTATCCTAGAAGTGATGCTCTGTTATAAGTGTTAATTAATTTGTTCAATTAATATAATTATAAATGTTTTTGCTAAATGTTTATTGTTACATTGTTGCATTTGTAATATACATTTTGCTTGCGGGAAATATTAGCATTAATTATAAAATGTAAATTTGGTCATTTATAAAAATAGATTTTAATTTGTTTATTGTAATTTCAGTTCGGAGCGCTCGAAGGTCCGTGTATCCTTCTATCAAGGGGCACGTCCGCAGTGTCTGTCACCGCCACCAGCACAGTCAGAGTCGCACGTGCTTTACGCGGACTTACTGTCTGCTGCTGCAAACGTCGACATGGCGGATCATGCTATGTATAATAGGCAAATCAGGTAATTTGTTTTTCTTATGATGTTTTACTTTTTCAAATTAAATAAGTTGTTCAATTTTTAACCTGATTTGTAAAATTATAAAATAATTATAATCATTATTTGAATGCATATCTCAAAATAGATTTATTATGTCTTTATGGTAGAGTTTGAATGTAATGTTAATCAAATAGTAACAAATACATTGTGCTGCTGATGGAGTTTTACTAGTTGAGCACTATGTGTTAACAATTTACATATTGACTCTTTGTTGGAATTTCAAATATGTACTATTGTTGTTTACATAGTGACCTCATTATAGGAGAATACAATAATGTACTATTTGTTACATGAATTATTTAGCAGGATTGGATGCTCGTTCTGAACGGATTAATAACTTTTGAGCCACATTAAAGTAATAATTGAAAAGAGCATTTTATTAAAAAAAATACTTTTATTTGGAAAGTTTTATGGCGAAATTAATTTTAATTATTTTTTTAATCTAGCTTTGCCCTTTCATTTTATATGAATTATACCTATTTTTCCACTAAAAATCCGCTCTCTTGTAAAATTATAAACACACTAACCTTCCTCAATAAACAACTTATCTAATAGAACAAATTTTCAATTTGGCTTAAGTTTCTTGAAAATAGGTCGTGCAATCAATCTAGTTCTTCCGCATTTATAAAATAAATAAATAAATATAATGTGTATTCATATAATTCAAGACCTAGAGCAGCGTTATTATCATAATGTACTGTGATTAGTAATAGGCTATTTTAAAAATATACATTGAAATAGAAACATGACGAGTCTTTTAATAATGTCTCACAATAAACAAGGCTATTGAACAATTTGTGGGTCTGTTTACTACATTACTATCAAACAAATAGCAGTACATTCAATGTAATTACTTTTACTTACTTTACTTTTTTTATTTTAAGCAAATGTCATTTGGTAGATTTTTTTTTAGGGCTTTTTGGGTATTTGTGTTCGTATAAATTTCGACTTGCTCTTTTCGATTTTTCACTTTGCCCCATTGTATCTCTGCCGCTCGCGCTACCATACTGGGAAAATGACGTCAGAAAACAATTTTAAATAAGAGAACATTTTTTTTACTTTTCAAAAAATTTTATGTACCAATTGGTAAACTTTGGGTACTTTTATATTGATAAATAAGGGATAATGAAAAAAAAAACCATTTCTGCATTTTTTAAATTTTATAGCACTGAAAGCGGTTGGGATAACCCATTCCGCCCAGATGGCGACCTGAGCCGTGAAGCAGATGAGATCGTCTCTCTCATCAAGGGTGGCAAGCCAATCACGCCTACACCACCTATTATCAATCAGATGCCAGTATGTGATGAGAAGGAAGAAAAAGTTCACGCTAACAACGTCAATGTGTGTAACGATTTGGTTTTAAATTTATTATAAAAGATCTTATTGCATGTTTTTAATACATTTTGTCTGAAAACAAAATTTTCTAAAATAAATTTAAGAAATAGTACTTAATTGCAAGTACCTGCTTTTTACTAGACTGTAATACTAAAATGTTTCTTTTTTAATTAAATAATTCAATAATAATTCAATAATATAATCTGTAGGCTAGCCCTCCTGCTCCGCAAACCAAAGTAGCGAGCCCGGTGCATCAGAGCACCCCTAAAACTGCCAACGGCACTAAAAACGGAACAGCGATGCCGGAAGTGCGCTCCGGCCAGGTGGAGGTGCAACGCTCGCCACCACAGGAACCGCTGCAGCCGGAACACGTGACCATCAAGAAGAAGCAGAAATGCAAATGCTGCGCCATTCAGTAAGCTCCACGACCCATGTCAACGCCGGTAACACGCTATGCTTTTCAATACTAGCATATTTCGATTTCGGTGTTTACTCGGTGCTATATCATTTTACACTCGTTCTACAAGAAGTACCTAAAATTCATGTTCAAATTATCCAGAAAGTCTATGTGTTCAATCGTATTACAAATTATCGCATTACAAGTCTGGCCTGTACTTTAGTGTACTTCAATTTTTTTTATATACGTTTGTTTTATTATTTGAAGTTGCATTGCATATTGTAACTGTTTTTGTTTTATCTGTTGATAACTTTACATTATAAGTTTTTGTGACAGTTATACAGATATTCATCATTTGACTAGTCTGGGTGATATATTCGATTCAGTTTTAGATTATGTATGATTATCGGAAATACAAGCGGCCCACCACAGTGTTTGATTTAATTATGATTTAGTACACAACTTGATAGAGAATCTCAACAGGATTACTCCAGTATAAAATTAATTAAATATATAAACTAAAAGGAAACAAATAAATTATATTTAATCGAAATATTTTAAATTATTGTGACAAAATATTTCAATAATTATATTTGTTATCATTTTAAAAAAATCACCCCGAGGTGTTTTGTATCATAAATTAGGAATCAAACAATTATTATTTATTTTAAAACTGTTACTGAGTTAATCTGTGTTGAATAATGTTTAAATACATAATTTAAATGTATATTTTTATATGTTTATTTATGAAGAAGTATTATAATCCTTAAATTATAATTTACCTAGTGTTTAGATATATCAGCGACAGTAATGAAAATATTTTCACTTAATATATGCATGCTTAAATGGTGTCATAATTCATACTTATTGGGATACTGTCAGCTGTTATGAAGGTTGTACTGACGATGAGATATAAAAGCAGTAATGATCTCGTTTAATCGATTTTTAAAATAACATTAAATAAATATAGGACATGTTGGATTTAAGACTGCTTATTGATATGAGCTTGTACTAGCACCTCCATAGTATTTGATAGTAGCCCATGATATTGAAATCGTCTATAAATGTATTCCCCGAATCCCTTTAGCTGCAGGCTTACGTCCAATACCATGAATGTATGTACATAATATTAATAAGATTGTGACTTGATTGTAACATCACTCATCTATATGTTTAGGTAAAAATGTATCCTTATCGTATTCTGTATTCTGTATTCGTCATGTAACTCCGTGGCCAAGTAGGGTGCTCGTTGATCTGTAATAAGTGGTTAGTGACAAATTTTATTTATCAGACGTTTCGTATTAAAAAAAAAAAAAAAACGATACTTGACAGAACAGTACTAAGCTACCTTTCCTATTGTATTTTGTTTCAAATAAAATGTATGGACTTATTAATTATATCAAGTAATTGTAACAATAGTGCTGTTATAGAATAAAAATCAATCGATATAATAATTATATAGATAGGGAAGATGGAAACGAAATGATGGAACGAGACATGAAAATGAAACTTCGTGTATTACTTAATAAAAGTTTGTGAAAAATATAACAAGATTACGTTTCCTCTCTGAATGTAATATTTCCTTAAGTAGATAGGTGAATAGAATGATAATGTTTAAGACAATTTATGAGTCCGGTTATATTTTAATGGTGGTTATTTAAAAACTAATAAATTATTTTGACATACAACATAGATTTCGTTTGTAAGTGTAAGCAACATTGAAGCGAGGACAGTCCGTAGTTGAAACGTTATGACTTTTATGATATTGATACATTTTGAAATTAAATTCGATCCGAGTAATGGGTATGAATGTGATTTTTCCGACTATTCTAGAGCATTCGATAATTTGTTGATAGATACAGCATTGCTTGGTAGTTATTTTAAACAATCCGCGCCGTTACTGCTTCAATGAGTGTTGCAATTTTACTAATCTATGTAATATTAAAGAACCCACGTGACTACCGTCGACGAAGTAGATAATACGCACCTAGGAGTTAGACATTTAAATTTCGGCTATTAATCGTGAAACAACTATTTTATTGAACTCTCGGTATAATATATGAAAATAATGTGAAGTATAATTTGTTTACTCCCGCCTCCCAGTTCACGTGGTTTCTTTTTTTATTAAATTAACCTAAAAGTAAGAATATCTAGTGTAATAATGCTTTTTAAAGTGTTATTTTTATTTTGATATTTTTACAGCATGTAATTTTTAAGTGCATCTATTTGGGCACAAAGGTTTTGGTCATAATTTATGTAACATAAAATAAAGTGTGAACAGTACCATGTTCGGTTTATTTGTGTAAAACATTATTTTAAATATTGGTGCTTTATCTCGTTAAATAGTTCAGACAGGGGCCCAAATATGTCAAAAAAACATTTTAAAACAAAGCTTCCTATTTTATATATTCAGTATGTTTAAGCTTCACAATCTGTAATGTCCAATTCGGTCCTTGTCATCGTGCTGAATTGATATAAATTAATTTCTATTTAAAATACAAATAAATATGTTTTAATAGTAATTATTAGCTAAGCAGCAATGGCCGTCAGAGCAGTAGGTCTCAATAATGCTGTATTATTTGATTGTAAGAACTAGAATTGATTAAAATATGATCACGGGGAAGGATAAAAGTTGCCATAGTAATTTCAAAGAACATTAATCATCACGTCACGCTGGTCTCTCGAACGAATGATTCTTGGAGCTATGTAATATTTGCTTTCTTAGCCCCACTTCGAACTGAGATTGATAAGGCTATATTACATAAACGATTGGAGCATAATATATGTACCTTGATAATGTTTTTTATTTCTTAATAAAAGTACTGTCATTAAGGTTCAATATATTACTAAATAAAAGCGAAAGTTTGCTTTCAAATGAAAAATAGTTAAATTTTACTTCACGACATTAGACCTAAAGTATATTCTCGTTTCCAATATTTTACAATGTATTAGATGTGTAATAGAAAACTAAATCTAAAATGACATTATATTTGTATAAACTATTTACTTTCTATTATTATTATCAATCAATGAATATGTACAAATCGATTACATTGTAATTATTTATATTAAATCTTTAAATATGACGTCTTTTTATGTTTTTAACATTAAAATCCTCGTAAACATTTTTTTTATTAAATACCTATCCTATAAAAAATGTTTCAATATTTTCACTTACCGAATTGAAGAAAATGATGTCATTGAGTAAGAACTGAGCTAGTATGGGTCGTTTACTCAGGCTTATTTCAATAGATAATGTTATACGAGCTATTAACTTTTCACTCAGATGTTACAAACAGAAGTTGCATTCATCTGAAATGCAAATTTTAGTCAGCGCTCAAAAATATTACTTGACAGAAAGCCCCCTTCCTGTCAAGTAATATTCCAGACCACATGCTTAATATTGAGTTCTGTCTTCTAAAAAAGCTATACTATTCTCTTTGAAGTATCGACTGCCTAATGTACATAGAATTTTCTTTAATTAAGAAGCGATTTGATTAAATTAACTGGTCGATGTCCAACTGCCGCATCTTGCATAGCCAGTCTCATAGATTTTGATTTGGCTAGATACCGCAAGCCGCCTGACCACAAACTTGACGCTCGACTACTTTAGTTTGTGTTCGTATAATTGTTTCGTTATTAACTGTAAAAACTCTTCTAGGGCAGTAAATCAACTTACCTATCAACGGTAAGCATTTTTGTTGCTTAAATAGCAGTACTAATTTTAAAATCTTTATTATGGTGTTCAAGTATGGCTAGGTTGACTTCTCGTAGACTCTCGTATAAATTCGTAACACGTTCAGTTCTAATGAACATGCCTTCATAAAAAATGCAATCCATTTAGTAGGTACCGGATAGTAATTGAATCGCGACTCACACTTACTAAGCAAACTCAAGAACAGTTTAGAAATTTAATCAACGAATGTTTTATTCAATCGATCTTGATAACTTTTAATTGATTGTTTATCTGTAATAACGATAAATTTAATGAATCAAAAACCTGATCTTATGTGGATTAATTTAGATTAAGTCAAAGTACCAATATATAAAGATCAAAACCCATATAATAATAACCATAAATAAGACACAGGGTACAGAAAAAAATAATATATTTATTTAATAATATATACCTATTAAGAGTAAAACATATTGTCGCTTTTTATTTACGTGCACATAAACACTTACGATTTGTTTTATTAAAAAGCTTTGAATTTTAGGCAAGGGATTAAAAAATTTGCCTTACTTGACTATTTAAGTAATTTGCAAGTATTGAATAATGCCCTCAGTTCCCAATTATCAATAATATTTATAATGAAAACTAATTCCATGTAACAATAATATGGTATCAAAGAAACCATGATTTTACACAATTTTGTAAAAAAACCCTTGAAATTTGGGTAAAATTGAGCTCTCATAAAAAATATAGCTGCTGTACAGAAGAACTACGTATAATAGGTATTTTTAACAATAATTAAAAAATATTCTACCATTTATTTTTCTAGAACCGTACCTATTATCTTAACATGCGGCTTTAGACTGGACTACTACATTTTAAGAAGGGTACAGATATTTTTCCTTTTATTTAATTCTCAGAAAACTAACACATACTTATGTTTCTATGTCATATAACTGAAATTACATAAATATCGTACAAGTTACAAAGTTGTAGATAAGTGTGTACAAAAACGAATAGCTTTTTTGGAACAGTGAATATTTCTGAACATTAGTGGTAATTATGTAATAAAGCTTACAATTAACATTTATTTTAGGAAGGAGCTCATGGTTCATCGTCCACCCTTTGGTGATTGGTTATAGACACTCCTGGCTTTAAGTAGAAGAAGCCCATTCTTAATCCTTATATGCACCACCAGAAACATGATTTAAAACGTTATTTTCGTTGAGCCTAAAAATTCTGTAGTCGTTCAGATCAGAAACAGTAATACAAAATATGTACAGAGCTCTGCTAATGGTAATAAAATATTGTTATCGCCCTCACCTCTACACATTAGAAACAGATAATTGAACTACTGTATGGAGCAGAATCGACTGAATCATAAACAAATATTCAACAGAGTAGCATAATAATATATTAAAAAATAACAAATTCCTTGCATGGCTTTCAATGCAATACGATACATAAAAATGGAATTATATATTTAATATCTTTTTATATGAATAGATATATAAAAAGTGTAACTGATGATGTTTTTGCTTCAATCAGTAGAAATCATTTTGATTTCATACACTTAGCAAAAAATCATAAAAAATGGTTACAGACATTTAAGTTTTAATCTCCTGCATACAATACCCTGACATGCTCAAAATAATTGTAAATATCATAAACATTACTTTTTTTTTAATTAAATTAATTTATAAAAAAAACACATCGAATGTAGAATAATGAGTAAGATAGTAAAACAATTCACTCATATTTATTGAGAAATTAATATTTGTATTTAAAAATTAAATATATATACTTGCATAGATAAAAATAAATAATAATTTTGAAATTGATTAAATTTACAAGCATTTTTTATCTAGAAAAAAATATAATGATAATAATTTTTAAGGTTTCACCTGAAAATTCTTTCGCAGTCGGATTTAGGCCTTGTTAGGAACTTTTTAAGAAAAAAAAAAATAGACTGGATTTTTGTAGATTTTTCAGAGTTGTAACTAAAAATATGGACGACACTATTCTAAATTGTACAAAGCGTAAACAAATATGGCATTCATTTTTTTTTAAATAATATTTTCGAATCGACTGTATTATGATTACTACTTACTGTTTGTGATTTTTTTTTCGGCCATTAAGATTAATTTCAATAGACGATAATTAGAGGCCAGTTCTATTTAAATTTGGAACGAAGTAGAAGATTCGTCTTGTCTTGTTTCTTCTGTTATTCGAGTTGCGCATTTAGAATGCCTATTCATACATACATACAAAATTATGAAACAAGGCAAATTTTTCAAGATTGATTTGTTTTTAAATATAATTTCTCGTTTTATCATACTTGTACCAGATTATTTATGATAGTGCAAAAATAAAAAGATAACTATTTTTATTATGTAAATTAGTTTGCTTTTAGATTAGAAAACGTGAATCTGACGAATTATTTTTTAAACATAATATCGTTTGGGCCTTATATTGGAATGTCCTTAATACTAGGTACATATAGTATATTCGATATAGACTTTCGTTTCTTTTGAAACAGTAAAACTAAAAAAAAATCATATAAAAGAGTAAATCCCATTATATAAAAGTTTTAATAAAAAATCATTCGTTTGATAAAGAGATTAACCTGATGATATTTCGACTGCTTTGTTTAATATTAACGATACGTCCATCGGTGGGAAGTTCTGCAGCAACTTCACGTTCGACGCGAAGTCAGCGTTAAGTATGTTGTCTCTCACCAATCTGGAGATTCAGTTAAAAAAAAATTAGGTACTAGTTTTTGCCCACGAGTTTTGGGGTATTTGAACTGTGTGAGGTGTTGCATGGTTATAAGGTCCTATGTACTTTTATAAATCCCTTTTATAAAGTTCGTTTAAGCAATTGAGACGTGAAATCGTAACAAGCAAATAATAAATAGTACTTATGAAAGTAACACTCTTGGAGACCTTGATCTATATTTGATTCTGAAGAACTAGAGAAGAATAACTCAAAATTAAAATTTGTAACTTTACTCGTACAAATTCGGAATGGGCGGGTGACATACACACGGACATAAATCCGTAAACACACTACACCACAGTCTCTGTTGTGACAGTTGAAGTCTTACACTATTATTGTTATTACGGCTTAGCTAGGGTAAATAACCGTAGAGGTAAACAGCATGAATGCCGTGTTTATGTCTCCGCCAGACAAGTCGATGGTAAATTACAATATCCATATCTTAATATAATATAAAAACAAGGTATACTTACAAGATCATGGCACAGCATATATATATGAGCGAGTTGAACCTCTGCGGATCTGCAAACAGTGAGTCCCAGATCCTCTCTACATCAGGAAGTGAAAATTCCTGGGAAAGCAGCAATGTTAGCCACCTGCAAGAAGAATAGGTGATTTTAACATTAAATTGAAAACTTTTTTTTTAATAATAACACAGAATATTCTGTATTTAAAAAGAAAAGTACAATCTAGTAGTTAGTAAGGGAAGACTGTTTTCCTTTCAACGGCGGGCTTTGCGCAGAGTCGTTTGGAAGGGTGTTTTGGTTTGAATATTGAGTGATTTTTACTTGTTCGTAGCTCTGTCTGGGTAGGTACCATAACTTTCGGCCAAATCGTAATACTATATTGCAATATTCCGGTTTGAGGGGTAAAAGAACCAGTGTAATCACGGGTACAAAGGAAAGGCGAATTGGTGATGGTTAATATTTCTCAGTGTCACCTCATGGTAAGAGGAGCACATGAGGTGGGCCATTAGCCAGTTTGCCTGAATCATATCAATTAAATTTATTACTATTCATTATAAAAAAACATTTATTTATTGAAACTTTGCTACAAAAGAAGAAAAACTAAGCTGTAAAGCATAAAAAAAAAACTAAAAAGCATTATTTTGTCAAGTCATACAATTTTAGAATACGTCATCTTATCAAAAGTTATAATTTTAAGTGGTATTTTGCAGAACCGTTACTGCAAAATTACTACCATGGACTGGAACATCGGGGGACTTGCAGGTGTGTAGCCGGCCTCTTTAGTTGGCGCTTTTTTTTTTATGTGCCTAAATCGTATCGGCTTGGTTAAAGCGCTGGCGAGAATTTATTCCACAGAGTGGTTGTGTTTGGCAGATAAATTTGGAATCTAAATTTTGGACTCTGCATGTTTTCCAATATATTTACGCAGAGTCAAATAATCGAGCTGGTCTGAATGAGTTTAATCGTTGACAACTCGCGCCGCTCTACATTGATACGATCAAATGGAAGGTGCTGGTGCTGGGGAGCTGAAAGAGAGGTGAGAGCAGTTTTCCACGTGGGACTAAATTCGGCCATTAGTATTTAATTCTAAGTATCCTAAGTATATAAGGTATAGTTACCTGAAGCTGTAGTACTGCGGCCTCAGTTCCTGTTTCTCCAGTCGGTCCCAGACAGCTCGGTCATTCTTTTTAACGCACTCGCACAACTTGGTCATCATATAGTTGATGCCGCTTTCAGTCTCGTCCAAGGTGCGTATGAAGAAGTCCCGGATCTCCGCCATCAAGTTAGTGAAGCAGAAGAAACAGTCTGCTTCCGCGTGTTCTGAAATAAATTACAATTATTAAATAAAATTGTTTACTTCAGCATTGACATTTAAGCTTTCAGATTAAACTATTAATTGTAGTCATTGACCCATGACCTTATATTATATACATACCTAGCATAGCAAACTTACGAGCAATTTCATCGTCTATGTGTGCGTGACAGCTCGCTACGCTCGTCAAATATCATACTACTTTAGTGTGCGAGTATTTAGTAACTAACTGTTGGCCACTATGAGTAAAACACTATATCATGTCGACACGTTCTTCGATTCGACATTCTATCTAGGCTAGATGAATTATCTAGAATAGTATTACTGATTGACGGTAGAATTTCTTGTGAGTAGGTGGTACCTACTTGTACAAAAACCTTGTAAGCCAATACCGGTAAGTTATTTTATTTGATTGCCTGGGTTTGAACCCGCAATCATTATTCACTTTCTAACTACTGGGGCATCTCGGCTCTCAGTTTATTATAATAAATTTAACTATCACTGTAAATGTCAAATAAATACGATTGTATTGCAAGCGAACTTAACCGCCCTTATTACGTCAGCAATACTCTTATCTAGCAAGTCTGTTTTATACAAATAACTCATAAAATTAGTATTTAATTTATTTTTGTAATATTTTTTTTAATTGTCTTATTTTTCTATGTTATAATATAATGTTCATTATAACATAATAAACTATATATGAAAGAAATAAAATCAAAAGTTCGTAGTGCCTCCCAGTCGTAATTTAAAATATCAAAATTGACAGTGAAATGATAGTCCCGAGTTTAAAGTGTTTCCAAAACTGTTTATATATTTAATATTTAGTGTAGGAGGTTGTCTTATAACCAAACTTCACCATTGGCTTTACAGGCCATAAAAACTTTGAATTATATTAAAAAAAATAATAATAGGAGGCGAGTAAAATATTTGAAAAATTGTTAACTATGCAAGTATGCATATATTATTATGCCTCAAAGAGATATACCGACATCCGGCACGTTCCGATCACTATAACAAATGGAACCTATAGGTTATTTCATGTTCACACATTCATTCATGTTCACATCATTTCAAGCCACCACTTGATGACACTGTAGCACAATACCTGCTGTACCGTTCAACTATCATAATATATATATATATTATGATATAGGTAGACGGCAAATAGGCCTTCTGACGGTAAGCGGTCACCACCTCTCATAGACAATGGCGATGTAAGAAATATTAACCATTCCTTACATCGCCAATGCACCACCAACCTTGGGAACTACGTTATGTCCCTTGTGCCTGTAGTTACACTGGCTCACTTACCCTTCAAACCGGAACACAACAATATTGAGAACTGCTTAGCGGTAGAATATCTGGGTGTTACCTACACAGACGTTACTACTTGCACAAAGCCATACCTCCAAGTAAATTAAGTAAATAACAATAACAATATATAGTAAAAGCTTCTCCAGAACGCGCCTCGTCTTCGGGTATAAGTTTTATCAATATTGGTTTAGTAGTTGTTTCATTTAGGCATTACAAAATGTCTCTCCGTTAAAGAGTATCTGAATACTTACTCCGAAAGTTGACGTTACAGTCGGATGCAAAGGTGTGGTATATTGGCCCGATGATTTCGTTCATGCCCTGCACGTAGCCCTGGCCGGGGTTCAGTTTCGCGTAGAGGAAGAGCATACGCTCCACCACCTCCCAATGTGCCTCGCAGCCCTCATTCAACGGAGTGTAGTCCCCACTAGTGATGCTTTCACTGCGACGGATTTCGTTGCTCAACTATTATAAAAGGAATTTAAAAAGTCAGTATTAGGTAAGTAAGTAAGTCAGTTTTTTGTATGGGAGCAATTTTAGGTTTCACATAACGCCCCTCTAAATATCTGACGCAACCAAATTAATTTTTTCCTAAATTCAAAATTTTTGTATACCCCCCACCATGCGAAATTGGCATTGTGGCAAATTAGCATATCTTTATTTTCACATGCACGTTGGTCACCTAAATTATCAATGTCACGGGTCGCCATAATGGCGATCTTTGGGGGAGGCCTATGTCCAGCAGTGGACGTCCTTCGGCTGAGAGAGAGACAGAAAAGATTATCTTTCATAATGTGCACGCATAAGGTTAAAATAATCTTTGCAAGTTTCCATTTATGAATCGAATTTATTCAATTGTTTCGTCTTGGAACTTCTGAACCAAAGCGCAACGTCTATAGAGAGCCTGTGTGGGTCAGGTGCTAAATACGTTAACATAAAGGCACATGTGTGTTCACTAAGTCCTTGTGGAATAGCGTAGTGAAATAACCTGCTAACCCCGCCAACCTTCGTCTTTGGAGGATAGGTCTTTACTCAGCACTGAGACATATACAGACTTTAGTTCTTCTTGATATGTATAATAAAAATTACAATTTAAAGATATTTAATTGCTGTCACGGATTTTTTTATAGAATAATCTTATATATGACCTTTTTCCTCTAAGCCTTCCTTAAGATCTTCTTAATAAATATATGTATATAAACCTTAAAAATATTCAATATCCTTAAAAGCCCATGCCCTTACTTAAACAATAGCCTATCATATTATGAAAATTCCATATAGATCACTCTTTCTAGTTCCGGAAATCAAACTTACAGTAACAACATGGATAGGGTTTTTTATTCTGCTTCCAATAGATCAATAATTATTATGAAATAGTTTTACAACCTTAATGTGTCATGATCCGAGTACAGGGAATACGATCCGTGGATTCATATCGAATTTCATGATATAATGCAATGAGAAAATTGATACTTTGAGTTCACAATATGCTTCGAATCTAGATATGCATAATATTATCGGTTAATACTGAATCCATTAGGCGTTTATAAAAATATAGGTCGATGTAGTTATTATTGAATGATAATAAATATAATAAAATGTACGTGCCTATTTTCCGTTTAACACATTCCCAAATTTAACGTGAATTAAATAAACAACAAACAGCCGAACACACGAACGATTTCATTTAAGGCTAGCGACGTGCCCCGGCTTCGGACGGGTGCAATGCTTCCACTAAATAAACTACAGAAAGTCTTACAAGGTTCACAGATTTTCAGTCGTTAGACAATACAAACTGCTATGTCTGTTAAGCTTTCACGACTTCCACTCAAACGAATTTGATGAAATTTAGTTTGAAACAAACTGGACCCCGAGAAAAGACATAGTCTACTTTTTTTATACGTAAAATCTACGACCAACCCATAAACGACGAGCGAATCCGCGTTTTCACCTATAAAGTATTTACTTTTTAAATAACCTTTGAACCATAGAAACGTCGTTTGACAACTTTTAAATAAATGGTATGTTTCAGAAATGTCTGTTATGAAATTTTAATTATCAATTTTATAGGTTGTGTAAGATCTAGTACATTGAAAAAAAATTGTATCCTTACCTTGGCAACACCGAGACCTCTTCGTTCTAGAGTTGAATATTTTAATACAGACTGTTCCACCCGCTTGTGCAGACGTTTGACACCATTGCTGTTTACAATCTAAAAAGTTAAATAACTTAACGTAGATTGATAGATAAAAGTTACAATTCATAATCCTAATGCATTGGGAAAAAAAAGGTCACCACTTCCTACAGACATTGGCACTGAGAAATATTAAGCATTCCTTAGGTAGCCTCCAAATCCAAAAACTAGGATTGTAGTAATACTGGCTAAGTCATTCTTCAAACGAAGAATGAGTTAGCCAGTAGAATTCAACAATTATAAATATTGATGGTGGTAGATGATGAGTGGTTGGATCCTATCTAGACAGGCTGGTACAAAGCCCTACCACATATAACTTATATACACAGACATATATTAATCAGGACACATGGCTTTTAAAATAAAAAACTTTACTTAAACTACTTTTGAGGAAACATTGCTTTAATACACTTTACCTCAGAACATGGAAATTCGGTGGCCGATTGAAAAAAAGAGATATCAGGACACAATCTTCTCACATCTTTGTCTATTTGGAGCAGGACCTCGTTATCTTTGAAGTAGGTGCTCCAGGAACTGTCCGGACTTAGGTTAAGAGGATGATCAGTCGGACCTCCAGGAGAAACGATAATTTCATCTGAAATATAAATTAAATTAATTTGAACATTTGATAATACAACTCGGTTTACATTTTGAATTCAATGTTATATTTAGTATTATTAATAATTGTCAAGAACAAAGATATATATAAAAGTACTTATAAGTTGTTGATAAAGTTGTCGTTTCTTTTGAAGTGTAGATTCCCAAGCACTCTTCTCAAGAGGTATGTAGTGCAGTAGGATCTTCCAAACAAAAGATCGTAAACCTTTTTCATCTGGTACTCCTATATAATAAAAAAAAAGAGACTTTATCAATCTCTAATCAATGTTCAACTACACCAAAGCATCTCAGTGCAGTATAAAGTGAACATACATAACACTTTGGTAGATACTAAATTTGTAAAATGTATTGAAAATAATAAATTTAGTTACCATTAAAAGCAAGCTTTTGTAGCTGTTCAATATTTACTAAATCTTCATCTAAGATGTCCTCAAATGCTTTAATTCTGTAAAAATAAAGTTATTTTTAAAAATTTAGATATCTTTGATGATCATCAATTTTATTCCTCTCTTATCTTTATTATATTAACATATACTACCATGTAATAATGCATTTCCAAAATAATTAGAATAATAATAAGTTATTTGGTATATGCTGTATAAAACATACCATATCATAAAAACCTGCATATAACCTATTCTATCATATCTAGAATGGTTTTGTCTTAAGAATGTAAGGGATGTCTAAAAAATATGTAATGTTAATCCGAGCAATGTACAGTCCTTGTAGTACAAAAGTCCGATCCACTGTATGGACCACTGCTTGCTATATTTATTCATCACCTAGACTGACATTCTTATAAATTATGCAAATGAAATGGTGCCTTTGCAGATCTGAATCTACAATATTTCTCGAGAATTACATTCTATCAACTGGTAATCTCGGAACTCTTATATATGCATTTACATGTAATAAACTTACGTTGTCTTTATTTTTAAATTTATGAATGGTACTACTTGTGCTTTATAGCGGCATGTATTAGGACATATGAGGAATATGAATTCTAAATACAACTGCAGTTATTTATATCAGGTAGTAGAAAGATTGCAGATTAAAATCTAGGTAAGCTTCTTAGCATTTTCATGTGCTTAATTTAATGCCAATCTTGAAGTAGGTTGTGATTAAAACATAATATGGGAACCAAACATCAAAAAATGTAATGCACATGTCAAAAAAAAAACATTGATAAATAAGGCGTATTACTCAATACAAGGTTATTTCAGTGATAAAAAGGTGTGGATTTAGTATTTGTTGATTTCTAGGCAGGCTACAATAAATTTAATCGTACTTTATTGACATACTCTGGAATTAAAATGGTGGAAAAGAGTAACTATTGATTTTCTTGCCGGTTTTTACATTTAATTCAACTTTTCAAATGTCATGTTAAAACATGATGTTTCTAGAGTGCTTTTATGAGCATACTTGAATAAAAACTATTTAGATTGATGTTTGATTTTAAAACAACAGATGAAAGTCTGTGTCGGCACAAGCTCCACCACTGTGAGATGTTGCCTGTTGCATAGCACTAATATTTACGGGATTGATTGGTTTTTGTATATAGAAACATTCTAACTCCACTTATTTTATTATAAATGAATGATTTATGGGTCTATGAAATGTACATCTTTTGCTATTTCCTATTTATTTATACTAAAAAACATATTAACAATCTGTTACAAAGCCAATGCATCACCAATATCAGGAAGAAGCTATTATATGTCTTTAAGCTGTTAGTTATACTGGCTCTTTTACTCTTCAAACTGAAACACAACAATAGTATTGCTGTTTGATGGTAGAATATGTGATTGATTAAAATATTTATATATTTAATAGTATAATATAGTAGAAATATTTCTTCACTGTTAATTGATAAAGGTTTGGTTTTAATATTTTTTTCATTAAATATCGAAACTTATTTATTTTATCAATAATTAATATAAAATTAACTGGGAATAGTTAATATGGCATAACAAAATATTGTTTTAATATTATTTATAAAACTACCTTTATATACATAATATTGTAAAAGTGTCTTAACTGTTTGAATATTAATAACTATATAAGTTACTTTTTTTTCAATTATTTCGTACTATAAAAACATGTTTACTACATACAAAGTGAATTATAAAGGGGTGTTAATATAACCAAAATCAAACGATACCTACGAGTTTTTAATTAATATTTATTATTTAATTACCTGGCTTTGTGAAGACTCATTTTCGACTTCCAAATTTTTTAATTGTATAAATGCATAATTAAATTGTACATAATATGCTGTTCCACTTTTATTTTAAGTTCACACTTTGATATGATAATTTACACGTTATAGTTAGTCACTTCATATAATGTGCGATACTTTGTACGACGTACTCTACAGAATAATTATACCTATAAAAATACGATTCAGTTTACGTTGTTTTTGCGTTGATATTATCTTATGTCAGGTGAGTAAGTTTGCCCACTAAATAAAATATTTTACCCCTAAAGATTTAAAAACATAATGAAAAAAATATCACATTAATAGTTATTTTAATTTAGAAATTGAATTAAAATAGAAATAAGAGTCTGTAATTGCCTTATTGCTAGGTCTCTTCTCCTTAAAAGAAGAAGATTTTGAAGCATGTGTCACCTCGTTGCTCAATGCAGGTAAATAAATATACATGGGACAGACTTTCATCCGTCACACGCAAGTTTTTTAATAATGTTTTTGTTTTTAATTCGCGGTCGATCACTAGATAAATTATAAAAATGTAGTGCCGATTGCCCAGATTTAAAGCTAAGCCGTATTTTTTTTGTTAAGATTAACTGAAACTGAAGTAAGTACTTACTTAAACTGTTCAAACTATTATTTTTATTTCAACTTCACAATTTTCTAATAAGCTTAAGAGCCCTTATGCCTGATGAGCCGTTTTCACGACACTTTTGAAAGGGATTTTGAGCCAAATATTTATCAGCTAAACAAACAAAAAATACTGTACAAAACTTTAGTCTCTTTTTAATAGAATGTTTAGAAAAAATCCTAAATAAATATTTCTAATATTTGACAAATTATTTGGTAATAATGCTCTTTTTCAAAAATGTTCATTCATGTCAGCCGAAGGACGTCCACTGCTGGACATAGGCCTCCCCCTAAGATCGCCACAACGACCGGTCTTGTGCAGCCTGCAACCAGCCGCTTCCCACGACCTTCACCAGGTCGTCGGGTCACCTAGTCGCCACTCGAGAACTCGTCGGCCCCATCGGCGGTCGGTTCTTCAAGCAATGTGCCCCGCCCACTGCCACTTAAGTGTGGCAATTCTTCGGGCTATGTCAGTGACCTTAGTTCTTCTGCGGATCTCCTCATTTCTGATTCAATCTCACAGATAAAGTCCGAGCAACACCCTCTCCATTGCCCTTTGGGTGACCTTGAGCCTTCTTATGAGGCCCATTGTGAAGGACCACGTTTCATAGCCGTAAGTCATCATTGGCAACACAGACTGGTCAAAGACTTTTGTCTTGAGACAATGCGGTATATGGGACGAGAACATTTTTGTAGTTTCCCGAACGCTACCCAGCTGAGTTGGATTCGACGGTTAACTTATTTTTCGAAGTTGGACTTAACTAATTGAATCGTTTGTCCCAGGTATATGTAGTCATCGACAACTTCGAGTGTAGATTCACCGACTTTTATGGGAGTGGGCACAGCATGAATGTTCGACAAAATCTTCGTCTTATCTATGTTCATTTTAAGACCCATTCGTTCGGAGGCTTTACCGAGGTCATCGAACATTGTGGTTAGGTCTTCCATGGTTTCAGCCATGACTACTATGTCGTCAGCAAACCAAAGGTGACAAAAACTCACATAGAGAGGACGTAACGAAAAAAACCTTAGTGTCTTTAATTTATTTCATTCATTTATGAACTCATAATTTATTGCCATTTATATTTAGACTACCAGTGTACTTAAAGTTAAAAATTTTTTGTAGAATTTTCATCTGATACATATAATAATTAGCCTACAAGTTTTAACGACACAATTTGATATTAAAATTACTCAAGAAATCGTAAGCAGCGTAACATTTACGATTACTATGAGTAACAATCGATTTTAATATTTTACTTAGTTTTTATTTTACTAGAGTAGTTGTGCGCACAAGCTTAAAAAATTACAGACACCGAGAAGCGGCAATTGGAATAAGCACTCTTAACTATAATTTAATCTTAAACAAGCCATTATAATACAAATATATATATATATTTTATTAGAATAAAATACGTTCTTATGACGTCCTTAATATAGGGGTAAAATTCAAAATTTGGTAGCTCTAAAAGTGACAACTTGGACTGTCAACGAAAATCCACAGATAATCAAACTAAAGTTTGATTATAGGCTCTATCCGCATGAGCAAGAATAATTTATAACTTGAATGTTAACAGCAAAAGGCTATTTCAAATAATTATATTTAATATGATTTATCTAGGAGCTGAATAGAATTATTAAGGTATAAATTTACAAAAAATACAATATTAACCCCTGCTTATTTCTAACGTTCAATAAATATTCGGAAAAAATGAAGACATTTCAAGTAAGCGCGATAAAATTCATAATAACTTTTGTAAGGTCAAGAAAGTGTAAAAACAGCCTCTAAAATATATGTAAAGGTATTAAATTTAAATTTTCATTAATTTTATTACTATACCATTGGGGTATCTTTTTTCAGTATCTGCCATAGATAGGAATCCCTTTAATTTCCATTAATCTGGTGAGCTAAGCAAAAACGATGATAGTAGAGACCCTAGGGCCTTGAATTCTAAAGCATCGCTATGTAAAGGAATTAAATTTAAATTTTCATTAATTTTAGTACTATACCATTGTGGTATCTTTTTCCAGTATCTGCCATAGATAGGAATCCCTTTAATTTCCATTAATCTCAAGCTTATACCCAATCTGCCGAAATATGCAATCTTGGATAACGCACAATTCCATTGACTTTGGTTTAGAAAAGATACTGACTTCCCAAATCCAGAAAATTGATGCAATTTTGTCTCTCCGCAAATAATATTTGGAGCAAGTTTTATAATTAACAAAAAATATACGATTTAATTTAACAGAAAATATTATGTAATCAAAGACTTTAAGGTGATCCCATCGACAATAATTATTTGTTTTTAACTAGACATATTTTCTGCTTTTAGCTAGCAGTATTTGGAAGTATAAAAATGCAGAAGTTTTACGGGATAACGTCTTTGTCTCTCGATGAATGCATTTGCGTATAAAAGTATTATATTAGAGGAGATAATAATTACATATTCTGATGACTATTTCCCAGTCACTTCGATAACGATATTCCCAGTTAGTTTAAGCACGATATTGATCCAAAACGAATCGATCAGAGTTAAATAAATTGTAAGGGATCAATTGGTTTTTAGCTTGCTTGGTCCTTAAACTGCCCAGATTTAAATATCATTGAGATTTGGTGACAGCAGAGAATTCAAGAAATTAGAAAAAAGAAAAAAAAACATTTTTTTTGGCTACCAATAATTATTCGAGTAAATAGACATGACCGGTGCCGTTCATTAACACTCGATTGTTGAAACTGACTCGTAAAAGCTCTTTGCCAATGGTAATTCTTAATAAACCGTAATGAATAAAAGCAACAAACAAATCGGTTCTCATTTTAATTATTGAATGATCAAAAGCTGGGTAAAAGAAGAAGTACCTACTTTTAAAAAAAATAAAACTCTGCTATAATAACCTTTGTTTTAATTGTGCCGTCGGTCCGGTCTCGATTGAAAAAGGGAATAAAAATAAATCTCTCAGGGTGGCTCGATACTCGAACGTACTTAGGAAAATACGTTTCTGACAACTAAAGTATTGTCATTGACCCGAGTGAGGATTATATGATAAATTGTAAGTGCTGAAATTGAATATGTACTTATTGTTTTTGAAAATGTATCTTTATTAATTTGTATTTAATGCATCATTATGTATGTTTAATTTATGTTGATGGTAAATAAACTTCTTGACAGGGCCGGTTTTTGGAGAGATCAACCGGGACAACTGCCCCGGGTCCCCACAATAGGGATTCCGATGAGTATACAATTCTATCTAGATATAGTTAAATTATAATAATACTACTAAATACTATTTTAAGGGGTACTTAAACAAAGAATAAATAAATTATTGCTGATAGAAATGAAAATAAAAAAACCCATAGACTAGTCTCTAAGTGCAAAGAAGTATAAAGTAGGTACGTCTTACATCGTCAATGGATTTATGATGGAATCCAAGATGACGTGTTCCTTGTTCCTATGACTACAGTGCGCGCTCACACTTTGAATCATTCTATGTTCAGACAACGGTATTATTCTTTGTGCGGCAGAATTCTGCCAACAGTTGGTCACCAACAGTTTTCTGTCGCTGTGCGTTATCAATCTGTGTTAGCTGGTCAAAAAAAAATGGTATTAACATCGATAATTATCAAAAGTAAATATTTTAATAAAAATTAATTAAATAAGATGCAAAATAAAACGTAACGTTAATATAATTTAAAAATAAAAGGCAATTGCGATCACAGAGTACTGTTTCAGTTTAAATTATAAAGTGTAAACGTCATTTTACATTTTACAAAGAGAAATCTTACTCAAATGCTTTCTTTACAGAACTTTTGGAAAATGAGAATAATGTCTTACTTCTATTTTTCAAGACACTTCAAACCAAGTCTCAGATGAAAATAGCGATGTTGTACGATATTCTTAGGGCGGTCCTTCACCGACAGCGCTCACCTGTAATTTAACAATCTAAGTTCAATCTAATACCGATTTTGAGGATTACATTACATTACACTACTGCCTTACTAACTGACGAGCATACTACGTATGACGTGTATACTATGTGTATCATTACAGTTTTCGTATGTAAAGCTCAGTTCTTCTCACTTACTTGTTGCAATACGCCCGGTGACGGACCGCCTTTATACAAAACACCACCCTTATTTCACCCTCTATTACGGGTGGGCTTAGGCAGACAAAATAGGTTCTTCAATATTATTATAATTAGTACTTATGTTAAGAAATAATAGCCATTAACGTAAAGGATTTAATTAAATACATATTTATTTTGCAAGATGTTTATTTAAAAGAATATATTTTATTGATCAAATATTTCTTCATTCTTCATTTGCTAGTAGTATCCTTTCAGAGTTGAAGTTATTGGTATGATCATTCTCATTATCTTTTTGTACGTAATGTGTGGAAAGATTGCAATTCTAAAAATGTAATAAAACAAAAACTATTAATATTTTCTCAAGATGTTACATAGTACCTATATAATATAACCTAGGAGCTAAATAATAATTGAGGCATAAATATAGTGAACCGTTGCTTCTCAATACATATTCGATAATGTTATATATGTACGGAAATATGTCAATGATTTTGTGATAATTTTTTTAATTATAACAGTGGTACAAGGAACAACCACAAACTAATTATTCATTAGACTCGACTGCAGAGTGAGTGACTCTTTTGTGGGCCAATGTTCACCGTTGTACAATAGGATACCAGAAAGCATTCAATATGTCTTTGATGCTAAATTAAAAAAATAAATAAAGGAACGCTTGTATGCAAAAGGTATTTTTTATTAGTGAGTGTATGGATAATAGCACAACTTGAGAATTATTGCCTCTTGGCCATTTCTTTGTTAATTTGAATATGTAAACCTGACAATAAAACCCCCTGAGTTTCTTTAGCCGGTCCTTCGTAGGTCAGGTTATTTTCTTTTACGAAGCGGTGGTAGTTTTTAATTTGACGATCAATATTCTAATTCTTCTATGACGAATTATAATTCTTCTATATTGAATAAATTTATTACATTTGTTATAGCTACGTGTTGACAATAAGAGTGAAAAAAAATACATTTATTTGGAAAATCATTAGGGCCCTCCACTTCTATGTTGCCCCACGGTCTCCAGACCTCTAAATATGCACCAAGACGTTTTATAGGATTACAAATTTACTAATTAATACTAATTTATTTACTCGAACAAAACGAGGCGTATCGAATATATTTACAGAATTACATGTTATTTTGATTTGTAATATATGTAATCTTATAATTTTTCAGCGTCTCGTTTATTCGGATTACATTCTCTTTGACTGCGATGTTATCATCACTCTAGCATGAATTGTATTAAGCTATTGCGAATGCGAGTCTGAATTCTAAAACGAATATCGTGGAGTCGCTGTACTTATGCAATATGAAAGATATTTTAATTTTATTTGAAATATGAGTAAATAAATCGAAATAGACAAATTGGTAAAAAATATATATTTATTTCATAATAACTAATTTATTAAAAGTAGAACAACATCGACAGTGCAAAATATTGTACACAATGCTGATATAATACAAATGTTCATCGTTTCATTTTTTCCTGGAACACCCTCTGAATAAAAAACATTAAAAGCTAAGACTGTACTTAATAGATTCAATCCGATGCCCGCAATTAAAAACGAAGCTTCTATAAACTTGTCGGAGCATATTTGTAAGCCGGACTCCAAGAGAATGCCCAGGTTCACTAAGGAGAGTCCACCACACACCCCTAGCATTATGAAATGGTCAATTGTAGTTAAATCAATGCTTTCTGAATTAAAAAAAAATCCTAACACCATGAGTATTAATGTAAAACTGCGTAAAATCATTGGCATAATCTGATAAGCCATTGTTTAGTCACTGACATTTCAATAATATAAAATAAATACGTTCTATAAATTCTTTGGGGACCAAAGACTAAACAAAGATTTTATCACTTAATTTATTTACAGCGATTTATTATAGTATATAAGTGTCATGACAATTGATTATAAAACAGATTACAAACTTAAACCTTCTAATTGAAACTTTTTATATGGACCAAATAAGTCTATATCCTCTTTGATACTGACTAGAGCACTACAATCGTATCGTAATCGATCGTAATGTCAATTTTATGTTGTTTTTCGTACAATTATTGAAAATGTATATTCTAATTTTTATTTTAACTTCTTTTATGTCTGTTGTTACAATATATTGTGATACTGGTAATAAAACTGCGCGAGTTTTCAATTACTGTTCTCATCCCGACTGTTCTTTAAAAAACCAGCACACCTTGTGTGTTGCCAAGGATAAACATAGTCCAAGATTGTTTGCATCGGGAATGACAACGTGGATGAAATATCAAATTCTGCAACTACACAATCGACATCGAGATAATATAGCACTGGGCCTTGAGGCAGGTCAACCACCAGCTGCTAATATGCGTAAAATGTATTGGGATTACGAACTCGAAGAAATAGCCGAGATATGGGCTCGGCAATGTCAAAAAAGACACGATGAATGTAGGAATACGATACGTTTTAATGTTATACAAAATATGGACGTACGACCAATACTGCCTCGGGTGACCGTTGCACAGATATTAGCAGATGCTGTAGGTGCGTGGTTTTCGGGTTCTAGAACTCTTCCTCCGGAATATGTTTGGTCTTTTAAACCAAGTAACTGCAGTGCTTCTGGTGGATGTAACGCTCATTGGTATTCCGCTGCAGCTTGGGCGTCTACTTGGCGAATAGGTTGTTCGCAAGCTATATGTACAGTTAAACAAAGTTCTTGCGTCTTATTTAGAAAGAAAAGGACACCACGACCCCATATGAATAATTCGATGAAAAACATCACGGAAAGTACTAAAAAAGAAAATTTATTACGAAGAACGAAATACATGACATTACTCCAATCGTCTCGACTAGAAGACTTTGCAACAACGATTAAAAACAGTAACCAGGAATCCCCTTTGTATCGCGGTAAGATGAATTCGTTCGACAAAGAAAGTAAGAAAAAAGAACCTAATATTATGGCGTACATATTCTGTAATTACGGACCCGCTGGCAATATTGACGGATTTCCAATATACGAACCTGGAGCGACTTGTAGTAACTGTCCATACGGAACCAGATGTGGTGTTGGAGCTCATAGAGGATTGTGTGCCCTTTTAAGTGATCCCGAGGATATACCGAAATAAAATATTTAATACAGTTATTTAAAACTCTCCTTAAAAGTATTTTTCTTTCCAACATTCTAACTTTTCAACTTTTAATAGTGAGACGAAACTTACATATTTATTATGATAGAATATAAGTCGTGTGCCCCTTATAAGTTTTACGAAGTGGATGGAATATAATTTATTGGTAAATATTTCCACAATCACTTAGCAAGAATATTTTTTCTATATTATTTTTATTAAAACAAGATATTTGTTGGAATAAGAATAATAATAAATAAATAAATAAATATTGGACAACATCACATACATTACTCTAATCCCAATGTAAGTAGCTAAAGCACTTGTGTTATGTAAAATCAGAAGTAACGACGGTACCACATACACCCAGACCCAAGACAACATAGAAAACTAATGAACTTTTTCTACATCGACTCGGCCGGGAATCGAACCCGGGACCTCGGAGTGGCGTACCCATGAAAACCGGGGTACACACTACTCGACCACGGAGGTCGTCGAAAATACAAATTCGATTAACAAGTAATATTTTTGAAATCTTAAGAAATACGGCTGTAGGTAAGCGTTATGAGTTACGGGCGAAAAGGTTGCTGGGCGCAATTGTATTTCTCGTTTTCACATCTTCTAAAGTCGTATGACTTTTTGTCACCCCAAAAAGTGAGATACGATATAAAAAAGATCTCTGTTAAAGATTGAGATGGGAAATGGAAATTGTAATTATTGTTAGACTATCACTATATCATACATACGTCACTTCATTATAGTCTAGAACATCCTGAATTAATTATAAAATCGCTTTTTAATCAGATTCGATCTTCCACCTCAGTAATTTACGAATTTAATATAACACAATGAAAATTTAAACCCAAACAAGCTTGCACTGTTTATTATTTTGTTTTTGTGTGCAAGTGAATTACGTTGGTAGCAGTACGATGGTTGAAAAAAATCCAATTACTTAAAATTATTTATTCAAAATTACAATTTATAATTAAAACTATTTTCTAATTAAGACTAACTTCTCGATTCAAGTTAAATCTAATAATAATTTACATTGCTAATGGATTAATAATGCATCCTCGGCTGATGCAATATTTCACAATATCCGCCCTAAATTATTTTACTTAAACAAATAATAAACTGCAATCTAAGCTATATATCTATACTAGTCTATACTATGGTTCTACATAACTAGTGTGTCTGTGTGTTGTATTGTATATTGTAACTCAATAATGTTTTCAAGCTTGAGTGTGAGAATGATAAATGTAATTCAGTACTGAAATGATATAAAAATTGGACTTGTAAAGTTAATTTGGGATTTTAGTATGAATAATACTTTATTATTCAGGACACAGATTATTGTAGACACAGTAAAAATAACTAATAAATATAAATCATTCCACAAAAAATAAGTTATCAATAATTTCTCAATAGTAACTAATCTCGGGAGCCTTGAAGGTAATATTGGTCGGTTGATATTGGGACACACGTGTATTAATCAAGTAGAGATAGTAATAACGCCAGTCCAACCATATACGCGAATTGTAAAAATATTGCTTTTTAATTAGTAAATTTACTTGCATATATTAATAAAGGTAAACACAATATGAACGAAAATAACAGTTCAAAGGAATCAGTATTTGATGTATAACATTGCAGAGCCTTATGAATAATGGAGCCTCTGATTCATTCATAATCTCTCTCGAACACTACTCTACTCTTCCTCGTGTGTGCGTAGCGCATATAGTTCGTTGCTATATATTATTATAGAATATATATGTATAAAAATGAATGTACAGTTCGATCATAATAATACCAAGTAGAGTAACTGTGTGGGTAGTATCTACACAGCATTCACAAAGGTTTTCCTCAGGTGAACCTTTTTGAATGCCAAGTCATTTTTGCGTTCCAGCTCTCTATAGGAAACCGGTCAAGTACAAGTCAGATTCGCATGGAGAGGGTTTCGCACTTTAATAATATAAAACAAGAAAAGAAAAATCGTAGCTTTAAATAAAATGCAAGAATGAAACATAAACCTAAAATAATAAAGGAAGCAATATATTGCTGTAGTATAAACTGTCAAATGCACTATTGAAAGATTAATTCCGATGCTCAAAAAGAAAGCGAACAACGGAACATTATTTTAAAAATTTTCATTAGACGTTCAGAGGATTAATCCGTGAAGAGCTGCATTAATATGAAGTGTAGACAGAGCTCAACTAAAATACAGGATAATAAAATAATTGATAGACAAAGGCTGATTATACTCAACCAGTACAAAATGATACCTAGACGCTTGGCTTGCTACATCTACCCCCTGTAGATGTATGCAAGCCAACCCAGGCCACCCGATAATCTTTATGGATTGATTTGTGTCCCTTCTGTAAATAAAGGTAAGCACACCCCATTTCACGGATCATTAAGCCGCGTGTAAAAAAAACACGTATATTTTACAATTTTATTCAGGAAAGTTAAATAAAATGTAAATATTTTCCAAACGCATTGGTGGTTAACTTATACAAATACTGGTTTTGACGGTAAAACGAAAAAAATATGTTTAATTGCTTTATTTCCCAGATTCATCGCGTTTTTATAAATATTTATTATTGATTTTGTGTATAACGAAATTTTATGTAATAACAATATTGAAATATTGTTATTTCGGCAGTTTACAATCTCGCGAGATAGATTACATTCTAATGGTATTTACAATTCTACGGTGATATATACAACCGATCTTATACTCGTATATATAACCTCGTTAGAGTTCGCAAAATAAAAAAGTATGCAATGAAACGTCATTTTATGATATAGTAAATATAAAGTAAATTTTGATATTTTAATTGTGGTTTATTAATTATTAAAGTCATGTTGTCCGCTGCTAAAGTGCGTATTCATGGTATGCAAGATGAGAACTGGGTGATCAAGGATAAAATTAATCAGTATCGAGGATTAATTAAACTATATGGTGAGGATTGTTTGGGAGAATAGTAACTATTCAAATTTTGTAACTGGTTTTTGTCTGTCTTTGTAGCGGTCGTAGGTTATAGGTATAAACAAGAAACTTTTGTCCTTTCTTGGGAATTTTATCAAATGAAGTTCAGTGGTTTAGCTGCGATAGCGTAACAGACAGAGAGAGGCTCAGAGACTCAGAGAAATATTTTCGCATTTATAACATAGGTACAGATTAGAACAAATTTATTTCAGAAGATATGCTGAAATTTCTTGAATTACAATAATACAACTGTTAATTTATTCATATAAGTACTTTATTTATATACTTTTTAAATATGGAAGCTAGAAATTATAAATAGTACAAGTACCTACTAACTTCATAATATAAAATAGTTTATTGATATGTATATAGGAAGTATGGTTGTAGGGTGTCATCACAGTGTGTTTATAAAATAAAACCACAGCTCAAAAACTACCAACGGATTTTAATACGGTTTTTCACTAATGGACGGTGATGAATAACGGTGTGGTCCGCTGTGAGTATCTAATAGACTAGAGTGAATGCTATTTTTAAAATATATTTTTCCATGTAAATCCCATGAACTAAGAGTACGTGCCCTCGTTTGACTTAATCGTTAATAGGATATTGTTCATAACTATTACAATTAAGGTCAATTAAGGTTTGTGGAATCAGCACTTTTTACTCAGGACTAGTCTCTGTTACTTCTCCAATTCATTTAATTGGTTCGTTATTTTTTAGAAAGGATAGTACTCCCTTTTTAATGTTATGCTTATGTGTACGTCCAATGTTCTATATAGTGTGGAAATATAAGTTGAAATTTCATGTTCATCTATTTTATTACTGCTGAAAATAGTATCGGTCCCACATCGCGAGCATTCGTGTGTATTACAGCGCTGTTATGACGCAATTTGCCAATTAAGCAAGACTACAATCGACTATCTCCACTGCAGGCAAATGATGAAAATATAATCTTAGATTATTACATTAAATGTACATAGACAAAATGTATCAATAATTTTTCTGACACTGTAAAAACAAAATACTCGAAAGCAGATGAATACTTAAAATCGTATCTTTGATTATTACATTGCAGGTTAATGGTCCCAGTGACGACCGTCCTTATGTGTTTTTTCAATCAGAATATCCTCGTTAAGTCTTACTTGTTGTAGAAACACCTAGTGTAGCTCAAACGTGAACGTTCGCCTCGAGTTATTTATTGTGTGGAGAATAGAAATTGCGTTATTTCAGATTTCATAACTTCACAGTTTTCCCTCCCAATTGCTATTTGCTCTCGTTTTCTGCGTCTTCTAGTATTTTCATTGGTGCAAGCCATATGTTTCACTTTAAACATCTAAGATTTATAAAACCCAGTGTGGGTTTATACACCGTGCTTGCTTCGTATTTGGCCTTTTTCCATGTTTTAGCAAATGAACATTTGAATGTTCTCTAACGTTCTAGCACCTTTAAATTATTTACTTTATTCTTGCTAGTGTTTAAAACATAGTTTTTTTGAATGGTTGATTACTATAGATTAATAAAACAAAATATGTTGATTATGAGTATACTAAGATGACTCTTTTAATAAATTTTGAATAACAGTTATAATTTAAACTTTGCAGAGTAGTGTGGAAGTTTCTACGATTTCTGTTAAAATTAAAAGCTTTTAATGTTTATTTTATCATATTATTCATAGATATACATTTAAAAAGTTTTACTTCTTATATGGCATAATAATGTTAAAAGTATAATTTCTTATATTTAGAAAGAGACCGTAAGATTCATGAAGGCGACTTGGCAAAGCAGAAAAAACGCTACTGCCGCGATATTCGGCAATTACGAAAGGATATTACGGGTAAACGTGAAGAACTGCAGGTGGCAGTGTATGGGGACAAGCAGTTTCTGCGAAATGCTTTCCAAGAGCACAGACGGTTACAGCTCACGTACATGAACAGTCAAGCCGACGTAAGAGTCTTAAATCTTTATTATTTAGTTATTTAATGTTGCTAGTACTATTCGGGCAGAAGATAGGAATAGTTCAAGTAAAGGCCTCCGTAGTTACCGAATGACTTTATTGAATAATACACCAGGATCACAACGAACACCTAACGTAACGATAAACTGAAATTGTGTGGTCTCTTTGCGATCGTTTATTCAATTTCTTATCATTTTAAAAGTAGATGATATTGGTTTCATTAATGTTTGGTTCTCCATTCTCAAAAAGTTAGAGGTAAATTTTATGTAATTAATTTAATTTGAATTATTTACTTACGAATATGACGTATTAAGTTTGTTTTAAAATACATACTCTTAAAGCACTATATTTTTGATGTGAAATATATTGGCGCGCCTTGGTGGTAAAACTGACTCGTATGCCGTAATGGCAGAAAGCAAGACGCTCTTTTATGTGGTCATGTCCCTTCTCCTCTCGTTCTTCTCTCTACCCCCTAGTGTGTATGCGGCGCGTATACCACAAACTCCATATTTATACTCAAATAAAAGGAGTTTGATGTAATGACTTCCTGGAAAAATTGTTAAACCAATACATATAAATTTATACCTGACGGTGCAGCTCGTTTCTAAGAAGGTTCAGTATATTATACATATATTACTGCAGAACATGCGGCTTTACCCGTGCGAAATTTATAAAACACAAACTTCCAACCCTCGTTTTACCCCCTTAGGGATGGAGTTTCGTAAAATCCGTTCTTAGCGGATGTCTACACCATATAAGGAATCTACCCGCCAAATTTCAAGCTTTTAGGTGTTAGTATTAGTTTCTGAGACTTCGTGATTAATCAGGGAGTGGTATTTCGTTTTTATATATACATATTAATATTCAATTTAAATTTAGTCTATTTTCGTGATGAGCGTGAAATTCATGTTCTTGTAATTATATGGGCATGTTAATATATTTTTATGTTCAACAACGAAATTATTAATTAATAAACTGAACTATCGATTGCAATAAATAAAAAAATATTGAGTCAAAATATAAAGTAATTAATAATAGCACTAGTATATAATATAAAATTATGTAGTCTTAAATGCTACTGCGTATAGTATCGTCCCATTATTAAATTAGTATAATCTATTAAGCCTGAATATTTGGAAGATAGATAGGATACACCGTTTGTCTTCTATTGTACTTAACATTATACCAACGCATACTCATGTTGAAATGATCGTAATGTGGTTGTGGATGTTTGAATTAGACATTTATAGCAACCCCTTTGAAATTTCATAAGTAGTGGAATGTGAAGCTAATAGCAGCCGTGTAACGTGAAACAGTGAAGGAATTTTAAATGAATGCTATCGATTTATTGATTAGTTTCATGACTGAAGGATTGTGTATTATTCATGTAGGTAGTGAGACTTAATCATACCCTAATCATGAAATTCCCTTCCTTTTTTCATCGGAAGAATTTGAATTAAATTAATAAGAACCGACGAAGTAACTGACGTGACAAGTCTAGCGGGTTTTTTGTCAATTTCAATACTAGAAATAGTTTGTCAAAATAAAAAAATTTAAACCTTGCAATAATGATACAGATTTTTGGTATTTCAAATGATATTTCCGTAAATCCACAGCAATTCTACCAATAATGTTCAGCTCTATGCCAACTGAAATGTCTATTTTGACCCGACAAAAGTTTCGAAGAAACCTTTCATGAATGAAACATGTTATTGAATATTAACCTTTTGCATATTAACAAATTTGAGCATCATGGCGGAAAATTTAAATTGAGAAACAATTGATCAGGCTTATTTAATACTTAGCCGAGCGGCGTTAAATTATTTGTAAGAAAAACGTATTTAACTAGCGATAATAATAAATGACTAAAAATGAGTAAAATATGCTCCTTAAAGACGGCAATAATTAATCTAAACTGGCAATTAAAATTTTAAGTGACCAAATTAAATACTTATGCGGGCGAATACTGAGTTCGCGAATTTAATACGAAATGAGCAATTATTATATTGATTTTACAAGAATTTATACGCGGCTCGTTCTGCATAATTAGTAACACGAATTTGTATTTTCAAGTCGTCGTTTTCAACATGTTTTGTCAGTAGTATTTTACACAGTTACATTCGCTCGCATAAATCCTATATACTAATTTAAATTGTTAAAAACGGCCTATAATTATCCCACAACTGGGCTAAGGCTATCCTTTGTTGAAGAGAAGGTTTGGATCTGACTCCACCCTTACTTACTCTGCTCCAAATCGGTATACACACACGAGCTAGATTTTCATCCGAAACATTCAGAATTTCTTACGATATTCGCCTTAACTGATGAGGACGAGAAGAATTATAAAAACAAATTACAATTCAGTGATACTTGAACCGGCAATCGATTCACGTGTTCTGAGCATAGGTGTGTAGGCGATCTCGATTCAATATAACTGCTTTAAATATAGGAAAATGAGAAAATATGATTCAGTAATACTCCTTAGAATTTAAATATTATTAGGTACGTGTACAATGTACATGTATATCGACTAGTACAGGAGTACGGGTAGTCTATAGTGTGCATTTTTTCAAAATCAATTCCTAATGAAATAACATATAAAAATCGTAATTAAAAGTAAAACTGAATTGAAATAATTTATAAAAATCTTATGATTATATCTTAAATCAAAATCATTGCAGTTTAAGTGTACATAAAGCTTATTGATCGGTGTTTACAGATGTTTCTATTAATAAAGTATTGCCTTTCCCCTCTCATTAATAAACGCTATACCACGACCACATTGTTTACTCTCGTTTTAAATGCAGTATGTTTTTTTGAATATCTATGTATAATTAAAACTCAATAAATTTATTGTAATATCGTTACTTATTATTTACCTTTTGATTAACGTTTACCTGCTACTTAGGTTTCTTTGTGTACAATTTTTTCCTCTTTAGTGTATACAATTAAAAACAATACAGCAGTTACTTTTATTACCAGCTTTTAAGACGTAAAATTGAAACCCAGACTTACGAGTATATATTTATTTTATGACAAGTATTTTTTAATAATCCCCGAGACTTTTTCGAGCTTAAATTATTAAACTCTCAGATAAATAAAGTGGTGGAAATTATATAAACTTTACAAAAGGAATAGATTCGGATGATTGCAGGAACTTACGTAAGTATTGGTCCTTTGTTATGACTACACGTGGAGCATCTTCGATTATTCATAGTAAAATAAAAATATCTCTCATTACTATTATAGCGAAATCTGGATGAGTACTCTTGATCCTTCTCTGGATCCTTCTCTTTTTATTAAAAGAACTTACAAGAGTAAGAGAGAGAGAGATACCGTTAAGGGGACTATATGAGCTAAATGCAAGTTTTATAATGCAAAAAAGTATATGATCCAATGCAGTAAACCAAATGAAAAAAATATATGATAATCTTCAGGATACATGCTAGTTATTTGTTATTTTGAAAACATGATGTAATTAATTTGGTACGATAGAAAAAAATCACAAAGTTACCTCTAAAAAAATCTTTTAACAAATAATAACTATACTTATATACATTCAATAATTGTGGTTTTTTGTCAGATTATTCTACAAGCAATATACTACTATACCACTGTATCACTTTTTTAGTAAAATCAATAGATTTTTTTAAAATCAGATATTCTTATTTTCGAACAAAATGCGTACGCATGTTTGCGTAAATGCCGTGTACAGACATTGCCGGCCGAGACCTGATATAGGCCCATACAGACTTGTCGATCTTTTCGCCGCATCATTACGTTACGAGATATTTTTTTGTAATTTTAATTGTAAATTCATTGTTTCATGTTTTCTTATAATAAATATTATTCTTTCTTTCTTTCTTTGTAAATAAATATATTAAGTCAAAATAGAGTAGTAGTAATTAGGCATTTCTTTTTTATTATATTATTTGTTATAAATTTTAATTGTGTAAATATGGGAAATAAAGTGAAACGCGTGAGGAAAACTAAAAAACGATTATATAAATTAAGCACCGAACATACATATGAACTATTTTAAAAGGTAAGAGTATTTTATTAGTAAACATATTTTATTTTTTTATAAATTATGAATATTGAAAACATCTATTAGAAAAAAATGTGCAATCAGTTCGCATAGAATCAGATTTTTCGAGCTATTCTTTAAACATTATGATAGAGTATTTGGTCAAAGTACAATCGATCGATTGATCGATCGATTGTACTAACTAAAAATAGACAGATTGGGGCCAATAATCAATATACGTAGAGGCGTGAAACAGGGTGACCCGCTATCACCTACAATATTTATAGCAGTTCTACAACACATTATGAAAGACCTGGACTGGAAACAAAAAGGTATTAACGTCAATGGGGAATACCTTAATAACAGATTTGCTGATGATATAATTCTCTTCTCAAAATCAGCTAAGCAATTAGAAGAAATGATAACAGATCTATGTGAAAAAAGCAACTGTATAGGATTACAATTAAACACATCCAAAACTAAAACTAATAATGACCAACTCAATCCAAACACCTATATTAGCCGATATTTCACAGAGTCTAGAATATGTAAACAGGTATATATTTTTGCCTATACATTTAAAGCCGATTAAGATCTTGTTGGTATTTATAGACCATGTCAATACTGAATCACTTTGCAAAGGCATTTGATCGAATTATATGTCTTAATAGTATAGCAATAAAATTATTACAACTAAGCAAAGTGTATTCTGTAGGGGTAGGTCTACTTTAAGTTATCTTGTCTATTATCTCAATGATTTAATTAATCTTTAATGATCTATTTAGTTTTTTTTTACAAATTTCGTAAATGTAAATGTTAGCTACACAATCACTCATCGAGACGAAAGTTCGAGATGTATCACAGATAAAAAATATCGAAGAGTCGAATTCCTAAATTTGCCTGAAGTATTTACGCTTCTTATATAAGCTTTAGTAATGAAATTGAGATTTTTCATGATATTAGGAAATTTTGGTCGAAAATTTAGTTAAGCTTTTCTAATGGTGGGATTATATGTATGCAATATGAAAGAGCCGACCTTCTTGGTTAAAATGCATTAACTCGTATTTGCCAGTTTTTTCATGATATAATGTGCTATACATGTTTAAATATTTAGTAGTTACTGTTAATTTCATTATTTTCTGATCCATAAAAGAACCAAACATTATGAAATGTTAGGTATATTTATATAGAATTCATCAATCAACAAGCATATTTTGGTATCTCTATATTTTTTAAATTACAAAAATCGTTAAGTCGAACAAAAAATTATTTGCCTAAATCTTGACAATGCACTTGACAGCCATTTAGAAACGATAAGGTATGTTTTTTAATATTTAAACAAGAATAACTTCTAAAAACTAACATAATATGGTGCATGTATATTTAAATACATCTTATATTTATAGAATATGTAATTTTCATAATGGTTCCATTAACGAAATGTTAAATACAAACCACTGAGAGCTCGGGGAGTACTTTAATTTACCGTAATAAAATATGTAGTTTTACAAAATAAGTCCGCAGATAACTGACGCGATAATTTCGCACGATATAATGTTGGGAAAATGTTAGCGTGACTTGAGTTTTGTTACGGAAATATAAATATTTTGTTGTTTACTATTTACCATCTTGTTATATTATAACATGACAACATTTTATATTCCCGTTTGAAGGACGAGTGCGCAAATATAAGGAGAGCTAGCTGTGGAATACGGGTATATGGGATAGTACATTTTAGATCCCACAGTTCTAAGATTGCCAAACGCATTGATGGTGTAATGACTACGAATGTTTTTAATGTAATCTCATATCTTAAGAAAATATCCTAACAAACAACAATGATTTGCTGTCAAGTTTATATACATTTAATATAAAACAAATCTATTAATTTCAGAGAGTGTTGGAGAGTATACATCAAGAAAATTTCAATAAGCGTAAACAACTTGATAGAATCAGATACACGAAAAAGAGAAAAATGGAACAATTTCGCCAAATACAAGTAACTAGTTTATTGAATAGATTTCTTTATTTATATAAGTTGATACTACTTGTCGCCCGCGGCTTCGTTTCAGGGGTCGGTCGTCAGATGTTAAATATGAAAAAATAGCTTATGTTCTTCCTTAAGGTTCAAGCTTGATTTATACCAAATCAAATTCGGTTTAATGATTTAGCCGTGAGAGCATAACAGACAGAGTTACTTTCGCAATTATAATATTAGTATAGACAATCAAATCATTAATCTATTCACAGTCAAAAGACTACACGTGCCTTTATAAAATTATAAGGAGTTTTTTGTTCTTTGTTTTTTGAGTTCATGCAAAATCTATTGATAAATAGTCGCGGTACATAAGCAATATGTATGGATGTACTGCTAGTCTAGATATCGATTATATTATATAATATTGATTTATATTAAAACTATCATGATATATTTTTAATATCATGAGAACAATATGTTTTTTTGTAATAAGTCGTGACTGGATTATATATTTAAGAAAGCAATATCTTTAAACGTGTGTGTGTTTAAAAGTGTGTGCAGTACCATCGGGAGTATTTTATTAATTTAACTTTATCCTAGTGGAGAAAGGTGTATTGGATGGGCAGTACAAACAATAAACCTTGATTTTGTATAGAGATTGAAATGTCCCTCGAAACTATTCGAGAGTGAATCAATGACTGGTCAGCCAGACAAGTTAATACACGTGCTTTATTCTGAAATATGAAGTAGTGCCTTTGTCAATGACATTCGAATTAAACTTTGAGCTAACTAAATTTTAAGTTAATACGGAGGTACGAACAAAATATAAAAAAAAAAATGTTTACTATAAGTGTACACAATAAGCCTATTTTTCATATTAATATTTCAAAGTTACTTAAGTTTAATATATCTTATATTAATCTGAGCCAATTTTTATTTAAAGCTTCAGTCGGCTGAGTTGCGAGATCGTCTCCTTTATGAAGTCGGCGGAAAACTCCCAGCCGAAAAAAAGGAGCAGGCCGTCGCTAATTATGTCCAACGAGCCAATATTAAAAAGAACGCGGCTTTGGCCATAAAGGTCATGTATAAAAAAATATTGGATATCTTAAAGAAGGTACGTAATTAGAAAAGTTAAATTCATTCGCTGTTCTTAAAATGTAGCAAAGGTAGCAAAATAATATATTATGCTTTGATAATAATAATAAAAAATCATAATTTATAGTGGTATGCCCTTTTGTCTAGGACTCTTCATACTTCACAGTAGTTTTAGAAGCGCTTAAATTGGACTGTCGGGCGCAAGGCAAGTGCTTAATGGGGGCCACTGAGATGGGACAGCTAGCTATGGAATACTTAGACGATAGAAAATTTGAATTTAGTAAATTGGAAAAGGAAATTAAAGCAAATATGAAGGAGAGAGAAAGAACTTTGAAGTTAGTACGAAGAGAAGTAGCCTTCTTAACTGACTCGTTTCCTAATTTAATAAGAAAGGAGGTAAAATAACATTATCCTTTTTGTTGTAACAATTAAAAAAAAGTTAATTATTTAATTCGCAATGTAATCGGACCTCGCTTAATTAATTAGCGACAAATTGTAATCTCCTCATGTTCTATTGTTTATTTTAAATAAATCACCGATGGGTGGGTTGGGTGTATTTCCAATCCCTACGCTTTGTATGCCCCAATTGAATAGCCCGAGGGACTCAATACCGGCAGTTTGTTAAAGCCATTTAACATAGCCCGCCGGAAGTAGGCAAAATCCTCAAAAATCAAAGCTAGTTATTAGTACATATTTTGTTCACAAAATTACGGTCGAAGATTTAAGTCCTATTGAATAAAAAAATGATTATTTGTAAAAAAAATATGTGTTGGTATGTATGTAGTTTGTTTGTTTATCTCTCGTTTTGGTTTTTAGTTTGTGTGTAATATATTCTCAAAAATGGTTGCGTTAGATTACAAGTATCAAAATGTTTTAAAGTAATTTTCGCATATTTTTTTTTCGTACCTTCTATGTCGTTAGCGGTTGCTGGCATGAGCATATTACATTACGGAGCAAACAGGGATAATTCAATTTTAGTTTAGCACTGGAAATACAGAGTTTGATAAAGTTTTAATTGAATTAATTATTATAAGACTTAATAGGATGTTAAAATAAAGACATAAATTAGAGTTTAGAGTAAAGAAACTTATGTCATTTTGTAAAACTCAGACGACGCTATATTTTTTTTTTTAATAGAGAAGTTATTATTTTCAAAATTCGTTAAATGACTATCAATCGGTAATTAATCTCAAATGATCTATTTACTTTTTATACAAATTTCGATCTAATCTTTAATTATCTAATAATATATTATGTACGTTCGTCTTCAAAAAGGTTTTCTATGTACGAGTATGTACGAAATACTTACACTTTGTAATCTGCCAGTGACCATCTTGTGAGATTCGTAGGAACAGTCTGTACAATTTAAATCTAAATTTAATTAGTTACTTTAACTAATTGCAGTTTTTTATCTATTTGCTTCAAGAATTTGATCCTTGTTACGTGTTATTTAAATATTTTCTGTCTGGGAACTTAGTCTGGGTCTTTATAAACAGTTAAATTAGATAATGTTATATAAATTCCATGTAGGAAAATAATTAATTTTAATTAGAAAACAAGTTAAAAAAAAGGACAAATTATTTGTTGACTTTTTACGTAACGTAATTATGTATCTATTAGGAAGCTACAAATCTCGACGATTTATATGAAGACGATGACGCAATCAGTCAACATTCGGTCCACTGGGAGCTTGAAGAGGTAATGGGAATCTGCAAACGATTGCAGAAAGCGACGCTGGTTCCGTCATTCGAAAATATTCTTTTGAGGTAAATAAAGTAAAAATTAAAATAAATATAAATAACATAATATTTTATTAATGTATGCGTGTAACAGTGATAGTGGTGGCGATTGTGCGATCGTGAACTAAAAGAAATTTTAATCTCTACATAATATAAAACAAAGTCGCTTCCCGCTGTCTGCCCATATGTATGCTTAGATCTTATAAACTACGCAACGGATTTTGATGCGTTTTTTTTGTTGATAGAGTGTTTCGAGAGGAAGGTTTATATATATAACACATACATTATATAGTTTGAAATACTGATAAGTGTAGCGGTTTCAAATGTGATGTCGTATATAAAGACAATTTTTGCGCTTAAATTGCAAACGTGGGCGGAACCCTACGAGATAGATCAAAATAATGTACTACAGTATTGTACACCTTAAAACGGCCTTCGAAAAAAGTCCGCGATGGTATATGTCTATCTCTTAGGGATAACCCACATTTCACCCGTGCGAAGCCGGGGCGGGTCGTTAGTATTATATATTTTTTAAATATGTACAGATTGAAAGAACAGCGGTACCAATCGGAACGTCTCATGACGCAGCTGACTCTCAACAGTATGAAGAGAGATGCCCTTATGGAAGACCGTAAGCACGCAATAATAATGCTCGATACATTAAAGAACATGGGACAAGAGAGATCCGCGCAGTTAGTATAAGTTTACTAATAATATTCTAACATTCACGACCGAAAGTAACTAAGAGTAAAGAGTAAATAAAACTAAAAGCGGGTCGGTACGACTTGCGACTGCAACGCAAGACCATAATTATGTATAAATATAATTCCGTCGTAGTTTTACCAAGACCAAGCCTTCAAATAGCGACGACATTATTTGTCAAAGGGATGTGGCAAAATTGGTACTGGAGTGCGCAACTACGTACTCATGAGTAAATAAAACTGAACTTAACTTCCGTTTTAGGTCGCCCATTACTTGGTATATTTAAATAGAAGCGCAATTCGAAATCGCTTTGACAATATTCAAACAGTAAAATTTCTGATGAATTTTCAATAACAATTTTCAGAAATGTGCAAATAAACTTGATTATGTCAATCTAGCTCACATAAACTTTGTGGTTTCAATTGCTTAAA
This sequence comes from Vanessa tameamea, assembly GCF_037043105.1. Lineage (NCBI taxonomy): Eukaryota > Metazoa > Arthropoda > Insecta > Lepidoptera > Nymphalidae > Vanessa > Vanessa tameamea. The sequence goes on from NC_087341.1 coordinate 14,840,293, forward strand.
TGATATTTCATCTATTTCACTGAGTAAATTTTGTGGAATATATTATATCAAACGTATCGAATATACTTACCATAATTGTAATAGATACGGTTTAAAAAGCACATGACAAATATTATATTATATATAATATTGTGTTAGATAATATGTCTATTGATTAATCGCCAATGGGTGGCCTAGCTAAATTACGAGCTTTGTTAAATTTGCCACCTAATGCCACGTGGACACTACCACCCATAGGTATTGGTGGTGCAAGATATATTAATTCCTTACATCGCTAATGCGTCACCAACCTTGGGAACTAAGATGTTATGTTCCTTGTGCCTGTAGTTATACTGGCTCACTCAGTATTCAAACCGAAACACAAGAAAAAGAATTGCTGTTTGGTGGTAGAATATCGGATGGTTTCTACGTAGACGGATTTGCGCAAAGCCCTGCCACCATGTATCTATGATGATATAAATTTTATATATTTTTTATTCATCAGCTTCCACAATTTATTATCGATGCATGTCATGTCATAGAGGATATTACACGAAGGATTTTACTTAGACTATAAATAAAATAATGAATTACCTATGACAGATATTTTTAAATCTTTTTCACAATTCTTGAATCGGAAAATCTTCCGGAAAGCTTTACATTTTATTATTAGTCTGAATGGCTAACGTCAGTTAGGTCTTGAAGCGGAATCTTAACATCTACAGTTTTCCTATAGTCTTCGTGTTTTTTTGTTAAATATGTATTTAAACTAATTTCAAGTGTTTCAATTGCTTTTTTTTAAGTTTTTTGCTAAGTTACCTATTTATTTTAACGTAACAGTGCAATGCAATACGACAGATAAATAAATATGTTTATAAAATTATTTAATCTAATGGATTAAAGAATATAAGAAAATGTTATAGTTAATAATCAGCTTAGAAATGAAGTAAATAATAAACGTTTTTGTTTTATAACAAGTATATTTGTAACGTTGCAAGTAAGGTACCTGACCCATGTAAGGCCCAGTGCTTAATAAAGCCCACGTTTTAAATATCCTAAACTACAAAGTCAAACTGATTGAGCTATCATTGTCGAGTGTCTAGCCTTGAATGGCCGCCGTTGCCATAGCTATCGCCTCGCTAAGGCGAACCCGTCGGAACTTGCAGAAACTCGAAAGAAAGGAGCGCGTGCGATCGCTAGTAGGCATTTATTAAATTTCGACGTCCAAAAATGTAAGTATTTTTAATTTTACTTAGTGAATCTTTATTCTAATTATATATAGTGCTTTATTAGCTTTTTATACATGTTGTAATCAAAAGTTTGTTTAAAATAGAATTATTATGTACATATATTTCTTTTTTTGTAAAGTTACTACTCTAGCCTAATAAGGTCCATCAGAAATCGACCTGGGCCTTATTATGACTATGTTATGTTAAAGGTATTTTTTATATTTTTATTTCAGAAGAATTACGGAACCAGTTGATGAATCAGCATCTAAACCAAAGCAACAACGTACGAAATGCTCCGAGCACCAGATTACTTGTGCTGTGAGGGCTGTACAACGAAATATACTTTCCCAAAGAGAAGCTGCTAAAAGATATAACATTCCACGAAGAACATTAAGGAACCACTTAAAAACTGGCTCAGTGGAAAGGAAATTAGGTCGAGCGGCCATATTAACACCAGAACAAGAAGAAGATTTAGTGGGTAGAATAATACGCTTAGCTGAAGTGGGAATGCCTCTAACACCTAAACTTGTTCGAAAGCAAGCATTTGTTTTTTGTAAAAAAAACAACATACCTAATCGCTTCAGTGATACTACTTCTACAGCTGGCAGAAAATGGCTGAAACTGTTTCTAAAAAGGCATCCTCAACGAACTCGGCGAAAAGCCCAAATGATGATCCCATCAAGGGCCCAAAAGCTGAATAAATTTATTGTCAGTGATCATTATGATAAAGTAAAAAGCTTACGAGAGAAACTTCATATTGAAAATAGACCGGAATGCCTATACAATATGGATGAAAAGAGTTGCCGTATATCACTTCATCATCAGCAAACCGTGTTAGCCCAAAAAGGGATAAAAAGACTGCATCAAATAGCTAACGAACATGCAGAAAGCGTTACAGTAGTCGGCTATGTAAATGCTGTAGGAAATGCTATTCCACCGATGATTTTGTTTAGAGGCAAAAGAATGAAACCCGAATTTACTGATAATTTACCAGCAGGTTCATTGGTCAAAATGACTGCAAAGGGATACATGACACATGAAACTTTTATTGATTTCATTGAACATTTGGCTAAACAAAAAACTTCAGGAAAATGTCTTCTGGTGTTGAAGGAGCGGCGTGCCACCTCGATTACGGCATAGTAGAAGAAGCTGTAAAACATGATATAGCACTGTATTGCCTTCCCTCGAATACGACACACGAACTCCAACCCTTGGATAAATCGGTATGTCGTTCATTTGAGCACCACTGGGACCAAGAACTGTTAAAAGTCGTTTAAAAAAATCCAGATAGAAAACTAAATAAATCAAGTTTCAACATGATCTTGTCGGAAGTCTGGCAAAAATGCACGACACGTGATAATATCGTAAATGGATTCAAAGCTACCGGTCTTTATCCATTTGACCCCGAAGTTATACCTGAAGAGGCGTTTGCTCCATCTGCATTAACAGAGCTATCTATTCCAGTAAGCAGTGAGAACGTTATAGCGTCCCCCAGTCACGGTATTGTACAGTAGACAAATATTACCCAGATGACTGGTTTAAATGTCAACACAGGCTCTGAATCTGATTCAGACTCCGATAATACCCCATTATCTGTATTACGAACCGGTGCGGTGGTTACTCAGATGAATGAAAACCGCAACCCAGAGCAGCCGTCTTATGAAGAAACTTCTGCTTGTTGATCCCTCGGTAAAACATGACAGCAATACAGTCGCGGCCAAGTCACCCTTTCAAACAATCATTCCAACGCCAAAGATCCTTAAGATTAACACAGCTGCTCCATGAAAGAAAGCAGTAAATTATAGAGGACAACAAGTAACAAAATATGTATTTGCAACAAGAAAGGTAAGCACATCTTCTACTAGGCCAAAAGAAAGACCAAAGACCTCCAAAGGTAGAGGTCAGAAATCTGGAGTGACTAGAAATAATCAGCAGTCATTAGCTGGGACTTGGTATTGTCATGCTTGTAAAGAAGATAAGATTTTGGACTTGAGGCAATGTAAACTATGTGGTGCATGGTTCCACGAGATATGTGTGGGCCTTGATGCCGATGATGAGGATTTCGAATGCCCTGTGGCATGCATTACCAACTAACTTATGGCTTGGTTTTTTGCTTTGAATTTAATAGAATTGTTAGGATTTTAAGAGTAATTACTGAAGAGTTTATTACATTTAAGTAAATATCAAGACTGATTCTCATGAGTACTGATCACTGATACATATTTACGGTTATTAAGAAGTTCCTATTTTATTTGTTTATTATATTAATGTTTAATTTTTTTTATTGTTATGTTTTTTCTCTAAAATCAGAACTAAGGTCGATACATAAGTTATTTACAGAAGCTTCAAAAATTTGAATTTATAAATTTTATTGTTCCTTCGAAGTTTTATGAAGGCCTGTTATAAATATTTTATTCCGTTTTATTTTTAACATATAGTTTATTTTGTATTAAGACTTGATTCCAAATAAATTACTGAATATGAATGTTAAGATAAACATAATTCTTCCATATGCCATAATAAGGCCCGGGTATGGCCTTATTAAACATCACGGCACGGTGGTCTGAATAAGGTCCAGAAGTCTCTTTTTTCAAAAAAACCTTATAGATAATAGAAAACATTGTTTTCTGAAACAAAATTATATTTAAGACATTGATTATTAAATAAGTGATTAAATAAACATTTTTGTTTTATTAAAACATTCATAGTGTTTTTTTTGCACTTAAAAACAAATAAGGTGTACCTTACATGGGTCACCTACCTTAGTGATATTATTTGATTTTTTTTTCTTCTATGTTTGCATGAAATGTATAGGGAAAAATGAAGCTCGTTCTGTTATGGGTTAACTTAAAGGACTGGGTTTCCTTCTACCTGATATTCTTATAGTTATCAACTTATGTATATTTTATATTTTAAGCGTAAGTTGTAATAATCGATAGAAAAATATTTAAACATATATTACAACTCTGGAGATGTATATACGTGGCGTACTCATGCATATTATGACGATTACAACTTTTACGACTTTTTGAATCGTTATATCTCAAAAACGGTGACTCGTATGAAAAAAAGTATTTATACCTTTTTTATAGATAATTATATGACCTATAATTTTTATTTGAAGTATTTTTATGATAAAATTTACCGTTTTGCTGAAAATCGCAAAAAACTCATTTTTTCGACCTTTGACCTTGAATAATTTTTTTTCCAAACGGGAGGAATGGGGAACTTTCTAATTTTACTTATAATTATATTTTGAACAGTTTCACCGATTTTCAGCTTATTGGGAATGTATGTAACTTCGAATGTCTAATTTGACCGGACTATAAGTGCCACGATGTGGCCAGAATCAAAGGTTCAAACCCAGAACACTCTAAAGATAAAATGCATGTCGATTAACATTGCATCAAAGCAATCAAAATAAGTCTAAGCGTCCTCCAGCCCCTCCTAAGCGAAATTTGATCATTGCGCGCTTTTGTATGGTGACAAAGATCAGCCGCAAGAAATATATCTATAATTTTAAGAACAACTTTCGCCACGAGTATTGTTACAAAAATGAATCAATTGCAAAACGATGCTTATAAATTTTTGTTGAAATAAATCTAAAAGTATTTTTTAGTATCCTAATACTTATAATGATTGGATCGATATCCGATAATATTAGTTCACCTTAATTATTGTTGCGATATTCATATTATTCGAAAAGGAAGTCTACCCTAGTACCAAAAACTGCGCACCCGAAAAACAGACTCGCTCGGACGGTACTTGCTGTATAATGGCGCTATGAAAGTGTAATGGGAATTAATCACAAAATAAAGATAAAATATTTAAAACAATATATATATTTAAAAATAGCAATAACTGTTATAGGTCAGTTTTTTCTCGTTGCCTGAAAATAAAAATAATTTAATTAGATAAAGTTAAATCTGCGACACACGTGAAAAGTCACAGGAATGTTATTTATTTAGAGACTACGTGTTATGTGTTGCGGAACAAGAACTTTAGTAGAATTGTTCGCTTTGAACCAGACGTTCATTAGTTTCGTTTCGGAATTTTGCTGTTTCATATGACATTTTCCAGCGTTAACTTTAAGACCATTAATTAAATAGCTTCCAAATATAATAATGTGAGTTATGTTTAAATTAAATAAAATTTTGTTACAATGCGGCAAGATGAAATAATTACATCCCCATGGAAGATTGGAATTTGAGATCTGTAACTATCTTTCTATCGAATCTTCTTTATTACTTCTTAAGTATTCTTAGGTGCTTTAGGAAAACTACTGTCTTACGTATCTCATCTTTTAGGTAAGATAGAAGTAAGCATGGAATCTCGTTAATATAAAGGAATAAAGCAAAGATCATATAAGACGAAATAAACGCGCGATAAAAAACGTATTTATAGTATTTTTACAAAATTTTATAAAACCAAATAATATTATGGTTCGTTAGTAAAAACAGGATTCAATAATTTCCACCGATGTGTCGACACTCATTGACTTTTGTGGAAACACAGCTAAACGGATTGTATTTGAAACATTGACAAGGTTCCACGAAGGGGACACGCTGGATTTATAGTTTTGATACTCGACATTGATGCTATAAATTATCACTGGCCCCGTTAGCCATTCCTAGTATTGGATATGATATGAGTTTCTCAAAAGTACTTATATTTTACTGTACAGTAGAAACTATTTGAATAAAAATCGATAAGATCTTTCCAACATATAAATTGCAATTTGTGATTCTATAATATTAAGATTGCAGCCGAGTCCAATATTATACCACATAGAACTGTATCATATTGAAAAATATTTACCTTTACGTTTAAAATTTATATTTTACAGCATCTATATTTTTTGTCAAGTAAACATTTATATTTAGTAAGTTACTATATTCCTAAAATACAGTCGAAGAAATAATTAGAAATATATGAATATTAACTAAATCAAAGTAAAGCGCTTGAGGTAATTCATCATTAAATTAATACAGTGTTCATTAATTTATCAAACACTATTGCAAAACCGGTAAAATAAAGATATTTTACAAGTGCGGGCTTAATGCTAAAAGCATTATCTAACCATCCTTGAACTGTAGGAAAGGTAAGCGAGAATAAAAATAATTAACTCTAAACGAAAACAGATTATACAAATAAAACAAATACATGATAATATAAAAATATTTATATATTGACTTCAGTCAAGTGCATGTCGTGTTTATTATTATAACGAATAAAAGTGTATTAACAAGCGGGTATTTCCATGAATCTCGTATACCATAATATTTACCTACAGAATCAAATTATTTTAATGAAAAAATAACATGATTTATACGTAGAATTTCAGAAAGCCGCCGAACGATGTGTCGCGGTTCTGATAAATACAATATGGATCGGCTCCCATTTACGCAATAAAATGAACCTGCAATAACTTCATATTATCTATACTAAAAAAAACTGCTGCATCTGCATTAGATTTCTGACGTCACCGATGACTTTTTATATACTTGTTGCGTTTTGTGTATTAATTGCGAAATAGAAATAATGCCTATGAATGTCATATTATGTTTGTCATCTATTCTCTTCTAAACTATGTATTCGATTGTGATGAAAATTTGGAGATTTGATTTGTTGTGCGTCTATATATAGTATATAATAATATTGATTTCTAACCCAAAATTACAAATAAAATCTGGTATATTATTTCTGACTTCAATATAAATATTCAATGTTGTATACCCTTCTTTGATCCGTGCGAACCTGTGATGGGTAGCTTGTTAATTATAAACAGCTTAGTGTATTAATCTCTCATAGAAGGAACAGCATTCACTTTCAATATACATTTGAGATTTATCAATGTATCTATTATATTCATCCTAATCAAATAACACATAAAGGTATATATTTAATATACCGTATCTTAGATTAAGAGATAATTACAGAGAATTTCAAGTAATGATTATGAAACGTTATTCCTGAGAGGTACTACTTGATACCATACTTTTAATAAATAATAAGGATTTTTTTACGTAAAACAAGTACCAGCAGATGGTCCACCTTTTTGAAAATTTAATGTTATTACCATTAAAGTTAACTATGAGCATAAATTTCGCGACCAGAGCTTACCTTAAATTTTTATATTTCAAACCGTAACACAAAACACTAAGTACATATTGTTATTTGGTGGTAAAGTTCATGGTGAATGGGCGCCTACCCAACGAGTTTGCACAAACCTCTACCACCATTTAAGAAATATCTCTCCATATCGAATATATTGTCACGAGATGACGGTAATTAACATCGAGAAAAAAAACACGACTTACGATCTATTCCAAAAGATCTCTAATAATATTCATAATTAATTAAGGTTAGAGTTCGAGGCGATAGTGTTTTTCAGTCAAAAAAATACAACAATCATATGATTTTGCGTTATTATATTGAAACTAACCAGAACAATTTTTAAATATATGTATTTGTACATTTGCCTAGAACATTCGCTTCGTGAAATCCAAGTTAGATCGATTTTAATTATAAACTACGATAATTCAATTATATCTTCTGTGTTACTGTTTATTTTTTGTAGTAACTAGCATTGATACAGTACGAGTAAAAATTGTTGCGAAATGAATAAGACCGTTAATAATACCGTTTTTTAAGTTATTGACAGTTCGTAGCGTACACGTTGAGATCAAACAAAATAAATCCAATAACCCATAGGTATTGAAACGCCCGTCCTGTTTGGATAGAGGCCATGACAGGAAATCAAGTTAACTCTATTAGTTCGTGAAATTCGTGTAAAGGCTGTGATATGTATCAAATAATTTATATATGAGTTTTATCGTAGAATTAATGATTTTAAATATTTATTGTTGACTAACTTATAAAGCATGCGGACCATACGGTCCTTTGTTAAAAGTCCGGGTCGGACCAATAAATATTTTTCTGTCGATAAATCCACAGTGATAAGGCATAAATGCTTACATATATACCTATATAAAAAAACACTCTTCAATAGAACTCTTACGTGGTTGATTCCATTGATTTCTGCTTTTCTGCTCACAGATATACTTTGCATTGCAAGCTTTTTCGTAGGTGAGTCGCTCATGTTTCGTATCGATAGGTTTTAAATTAAAGTTCTGATTCAATTTCTGTTCAAGCGTCTGTTTCAGCGTTGTTTCGGTATATTCACACCATTAATACATTTGATATTTCCTCTTCTTGGCCGAGCTTGGTGAAATATTTTTATGTTATCCCTAATAAGCGTGTATTTTATATGCAGGTTCTCGTTTTTAATCATTTTGCTTATACTGTTTTATTAATTATTGAATGTATAATAAATATAACTTGAATATTATGGGTTTTTGATTTTTATCATATTCGTAGCAAGGTACAGATAATCTTCGATACGTTTAGTTAATATCTTAATAAGAACTGGTAATAAGGTGGTGGTGCTGGTGGTAGATAATATCTTAATAGACTAGTACTCGATATATTTTCAAAACGCAAAATGTTAGATCTGTGGTTTACTGTACTTTTACAGAAACCTTAGTAAAATGCAAAAATACCGAACGTATTTTAAAACATTTTATAACTACGCTTTAGATTGGATCGGTCTGTGTTCTAGTTATAAATATAAGGTATATTTCAATGCAATAACTTTGACGTCAGGCTGCCAATAAATAACCCTGTAGTTAGATCGCATAGTGCACCCATCCCACATTTATTATGCATCGCTGGATCATACAGTCATATGTGTGCGTTGAGACTGGTTCGAACCCTTTGACAATTTAATGTTATTACTGTTAACGCTATGAGCATAAATGACGCGACCAGAGCTCACCTTAAATTGTTATACTGTAAATTGTAACAACGAAAATGGTCGATATCGAATTTTAAACCTTAGACGTTTGTGATCAAATAATGTCCTAAGGGATATAACGGGTTCAGTGTAATTTGCTCTCTTTTTTAGATGTCTGGAACATAATATTCTTTTTAGTTTTATACTCAGAGTAAAGTTTTTATAAGGACTAGCAAATTATACAGCGTGAATTTGTTGTAAATCCAAATCCAGTATACCACGAGACCAAAAAGACTCACGTGTAGACTCAATAAAGATTTACATTAAAGTCTCAACAACTTTTAAGGTAAGAACATAATATGTAGGTACTCTTATGTGTATAGATATTTTTAACTTCGCCTATTATATGTAGATATAAAGAGGAAAAGAAAATACAGTTCATGTGTCTTTATCTGCTCTTTTTGAAATTAATTGTACACTTGTTATTTTCTCATGAATTACTCCATCCATTGGTAAAGACCAGATTTTCATCCGTTCAGGCTGACAGACAGACGCGGCGGGTGGACTTAATTTTATTATATGTGTTTATAAATACTCAAAACAATGGTGATGTGGTTGTAATGTAAGATCCTAAATTTGAAACAAAGTTGACAGTGTTTTTATTATTTTCATGTGATAATTTTATTTCACGGATTTCTACAATGGAAATTGCTTGAAATAACTTACACTTTGTTAATTTCGACGAACGAAAATATATATAACCGAAGTAACAAATACGAAACTCCCAGAAATATACCGAAACATGTCAAAAATAGGGAAACAGAAAAACTACCAAAAAAAATGCAAAGTTACATCAGAAAGTTTTCAGAAGTGAAATTCAAACGTTTCAAGAGAAAATGCGGGCGGTGTTTGGTCCATACAAACGTGTTCATTTTTTTTATCCCTGGCTGGCTGGCTGGTGACACTATTGCAAATTTGTTTTACCATAGAATCTATGCACACTACTACTGTCACGCTTCTGTTTCGTATTTTTGATTTACAAATTTATTATTAAAAAAATAAAATACAACCTTTACTGTTTTATTTTGTTATCCTGTTGGTCTTGGCCAAAGTCCTAGTACAAATTATACGTTTGTTTAATTAATATACAGGGTTATTGGTAATTCGACGTATTCCCTTTAGGAGGTGATAGGGGTGACTATTTGCGTTAATTTTAACCCCATATGCATAATGCAAAAGTGAACCATTTTTGAGTTATCACGTTTTTTAGATTTTTTCAAAATAAGTCAAAATTGCAACTTCAAAAATGTATTTAAAAAAAAGTTTCGATTAAAATCTACTTTTTTCTTCTGATTTAAAACGAATAAACACTGGAAATTTTTAATATTTAAACAATAATTATCGGTCCAAATTTAAAAATGCGAGACGGAAAACGATATTATTTCAATTTTTTTTTTTCCCTCATATATGCCTGAAAAACAAAAAAAATCATTATGAAACTTGTTCTGCAGATTATTTTAAAAACAATCGTTTTCGGAAAGCTAATTAGCTTTCCGAAAATGTATAAAAACTAGGAATTTATTTCAAAGCAACCGAAATAAAATGATCAGAAAGGACGCTGGTGGATTCGTATTCGAACATGACCGAATTCGTACTAAAGGTCGCTCTTTAAAATTCCTACAAAATTGATTTAAAATAATATCCAATGTAAAAAAACTTACTTATTTACTTGACCTACTTACTTAATACAAATTTAAAAGGATCTCCTTAACCTGTATGTAGATATAATCAAATTTCGCTTGTATCTACAAGCGTGTTAATTAATTAGTCAACTTTGTTTAAAAAAAAAATAGGAAATTGCGAGATGATGATTTTATCATTTTTAGACATAGGTTTAATCAGTGCGAGCTACAATGATCGTCCTGTTGCTCTATTCTAGGAGATTTGAGGGGGTAAGACAAACATGTAGGTACACAGTCTTAGTGACGCGTCGTTGCCGATAATTATATCGTTGTTCGTTGATAACTGTATTAAACCTGTAACGTACTCATTTATTACAATATGCATGAAGGACATAGTTGCAAATGAATGTTTTTTTTCACTTAGTACACCAGTACGCTACTATAATATCGTTTTCTCTCTCTCTCTCTCTCTCTCTCTCTCTCTCTCTCTTTCTCCCTCTCTCTATTCTACTCTAATAAACCTGGATTAAACATTTCAAAACCGACACCACGAAACATATATGCATTGGCATGAAAAATAAAACTTACTTTAAAATTGATTGAACGACCAAGTTTACAGATTATTATTATTTTTTGTACTAATAATAGTATAATAATATTCATTTACTCAGACAAGTAGATAGAACTTAAAAATATCGACAGCCGGCGTGAGCTATGCCACGTAATAGGTATTGTCTGTTGCTTAACCCACACATTATCAAGCTCGAATTCACGTGGTTTTATTTTAACAATAAGATGTAAAACTTAACAGTGTTCATGGCGAAATATGACTTTATAGCAGTTATGAAATATTACTACATGATAAACCTTGCCGTACTGTCAATACTGAATCAGTTAATACGCATTTTGTACATCTCATCAGAGTTTCGACTAAACATCGAACATTCTCGTAATATCGGACGTGAGGGGATAATATCTTTTGGGGATTACACAGTCCAATAGGATTTACCGACGTAAATGCCGACTGAACACAAAACGGTTCGTCCTCTTCGGACAGCTTACATTACAATCGACTTATATACCTAGCTCGCAAATTTAGACGCTTGAAACAATAGCATTGTCAGCTTAGGTGGACATTTTAATATCATTCCTTGCTAAATATCCTCTACCTCGTCATTGAAGAAATAGCATAAGCGATTTAATATATTTATTATTTACGTAATAAAATAGTTACGCATTGTTTTACCTGTGATAATAAACGATAAAATGAAATATTTACAAGCCTAAATATTGTATTTGAAAGTATATTACTGCATTACTTACTTGTCTAAAGTATAAAAGAAAGAAAGAAAGAAAGAAAGAGAGAGAGAGAGAGAGAGAGAATTGTGGGAGGGTTACATATATTAATGAATGATGTACTTATGATATCACTAGTTAGTAGATGGATGTCACAGACGATCGGTTACGATCGGTTCGATAAAACCTTCATATATTGAAATAATTTAAACCAAACTCAAATAGTAAATCTGTAAATTTAAAATTTTCATGAATAAATAGTTATCCATTATATATTAAAATTAGTTAAATTATCGAAGAAGCACATTATTGTTTGAATGGAATATATTTATATATGACTATGTAAACGACGTACCGATGTGATTCTTTTTTTAAATATGCATGTACCTATATAATGACCAAATGCTATTTAATATTAACTAAATATGATATTTGTGTATATTTATTTTATTTATAACATTAATTTAATTATTAAGATCGCGCACAAAGTGACCAAAATTAGATATTTTACTTGCGCCTTTTCAAAAAATTTGTCCCAGATCATGTGTCTGAATTGGATGATTTAAAATTTATTTTGTTCAAATTCATTTATTGAATACACAAGCATTACACTTGCTTAATGTAGATTCAAGTGATCTCTGTGAATATTGCAGAGCATTAGAAAAGTAAAAAAAACTGAAAAACCCTCAAAACTGTTTCAAGTCGGTTTTGAAACATTTGAAAAAGTTACTGTACATTACTCATATATTTCTCATAATTAATTAATACTTTAGGAACATTTACTTGGACTTTGTATAAGCCCGTCTTGTTAGGTACCACTCACACGTAACATCTTAGTTTCTTAAGTTGGTGGCGCGTTGAACATGTAATGTGTGGTGATAAATGGTTAATATTTCTTAGGGCATACCACGTTTATCACGCCAAGATGTTCACATAGCATCTGGAGGCGAATTTGCCAGCCAGACTACATACATATATTATATAAGTATATATATATAAAAGAAACGCGTCAAAGACTTTATTGTAGCTTATATAAATGATCGCCACTGGCTATTGTTTTAAAATGATAAGTTATTGAACAGTCTGCGGCAATAAGTAATTACATGGGAAACGCAATTTCGCTGTGACAATGTTCCTGAAAGTGTCCACTGAACCAAATTATATTTCATATGCAATTGATTGTCATATTCGTGAATTCATCGGAAGCTGAAACGAGGGTTGCTTTGATTAATTAATTTTCAACATCTCATCAATTTTCCATACCGTTTTGTATTTTAAAACACTGACTTTGATGTCACACGATTGGAAAATACAAAAGGGGCGATCGGTAAATTAATTAATTTCGTGTATCAAAAGGTGTAGTGTCGGTAAATGTATTTATTCAATTTTGTAGTCCATTGTAATAAAATGAATATATTTTATTGAAGCGACAAATGAACGATACGAATCATAGGCTATTTTAATAGGACAGAATTTGATTATTGTCACACGTGCTGGTCGAAAGGTCTGTGGAGGCATATTCACTTAATTGTTCTACGACAGATATTGCATATGCATAGGATGGACGTGATACGAGGGACAATGTTTTGATTAACCAAATCACAGTTTGAAATGAATATCAAATCAGACATAGATCAAATTAGTACCGACAGCAGAGCGTATAGGTAAGAATGAAATACATCCTAGTACAATGTCATAACATACAAGTGTTAATTAATATGGATATTGAAATAGTATGATTAGATGAAAGCTATCTGAATGATATTTGTATATGTGTGTCGTTTCAGATCTTATTTTTAAAGGCAACGTCCGACATTGTTCTATTTCAATATTTTTTGTTTTTTACTTCATAAATTATTTCGAAGATAGGTTTTTTGATTATATGGCACGATGACAATTTTAATATTATTACAAAGCGCAGTAAATTTGTTCCCGTAGTCCTCTCATCAGAGTGATACTAACTTATTTCAGAAATTTACATACTTGTTTTTAAAGACACGCGCAACAAGAGATATGGTCGCTGGCCATAAGAAAATCTTTTTCATATCTGTTTTTCCGTTCTCCGAGCATCGTGGAAACATCAAAAGTGGACACACTTCAAATTAGAAAACAATTTGATTCTATATAATTCAATATTGCTTGGACAGAAAATAATTTAATTATTAGTAACAGATAAGTCCTTTCGAGCACGTCTTGCAATCAACGATTTGAATTAAAATAACAAATCACAAACAAATCAAAATCAAATAACAACAAAACGAATAAAGAATAATTACAAAAAGAACACACGGGACTCGGGACCTTATGACTATTAAACTATTATAGTCAGTTGATTTCACAACCAGAACTTAAGTTCGTAAGCAGTTTCTAACTGTAAAGTGATGTCGGATGCCAATAACTAAGTTCCGTTACAGACGCGAGACTTTACCGGTATTGATCTATTCACTCTCGAAGGCGCAAATCTTTATTTTAAATCACTGTCGGTGATCGTTCTTACAGATGTCTTAGTGTGCGTGAGACGATTAACTCAAGCAAAAAGACAGCAAAATAAAATACAAATTAGACAAGCTTTTTCTTAAGCGTTACGTATAGTTTAAGTTGGACGGCACAGCTGTGAATAAGATATATAATACTTACGACGATTGAATTAATGAAACTGTTAAATTTGTTATGGTCAGTCAAATATCATAATATAATTAAATATTTTTATTATTAGTAAAGACCTAGTAATGTTTATTTGGCATTAGTTAGAACAATTGAGAACATAATATCCAATGTTTAAGATGTAATTCTGCGTTTATAGTAGTGGTAAGTTTAGAAGTTTATTAGAAACACACATTGCACATTGCATTGACGACACGGCTATGTATGTGATCAAGTTGCTTTACAGCTACGAAATGAGTTACATAAAATGGCAAAATATTGTAAACACTAAATCGTTTTTATGTTACTTGTACAGTCGGCGTCAAATAATTAGAGACGCTCAGGGTATTCAAATAAATAGACGCAACCAAAAAGTCGAAAATATCAGTACAAACAAAGTTTCCTTATTGTTGTCAACAATATACTCGCTCAAAAGGTTGAGACGCTTAAAATGTCATATAGATCGTTTCAGTCAAACCGCCATAAATATGGTTACAGTCATCTCGCCAATGTATCCAAGCATTCTAAGTGTTCAAAAATACGTAACACATTAGAAAAATAAACTAGCATATTATAGACATAAACGGCTTCCCAAAGATGAAAACATCTTTAGGTAATTATAAATAAATTTCATTCTTTTCTAATGTGATGTCGTAAAAAGACACATTTTTTGCGCATATATTTCAAACGCTGGCTGAACACTATGAGATAGATCAAAATAATGTACTACAGAATTGTACACCTCAAAATTGTCTACAAAAAAGTCCGCGATGGTATTTGTCTATCTGTAAGTGATAACCCACAATAATATTTTTTTGTTATTTATTTTTTACCACAAACATTGGCTAATTTTCAAATCGATTTTAACCTATACAGCATTTATCCTTATCCAATGAAATACCTTAAATACGTTGTTGATTTAATATTGATCTATATGGCCCTTTACAGCATATGATTTAAATGAATATTTTCGAAGATATTACAGATTTAAAAATTGCGGAACGTAGCGTTTGCGGTGGTACCGACCGGCCGCGGCCGGGGCGGCGGGAGCGTACTATAGGCGCGTCGGAGGCCGCGGTTCTCCCTGTAGCACTTTGAATTTAGCAGCGATCGGACGCCGTTATTATCGGAGCTCTCTAGCGATTGAATTAACAATCCATAATTTGAAGTGTGGATTGTACTAATATTATAAATGCGAAAGTAACTTTGACTGTCTCGCTTTCACGCCAATACTACTGGACCGATTTAAATGAAATTTGGTACACAAATAGTCTAGATCCTGAGAAAGGACATATGCTTTTTATTTGGAAAAAAGTGCTGTAAAGGGTTGAAAAGGGGGATGAAAGGTTGTAAGTTGTTGAAAGTATTGTCATGTTTAGAATTTTTAGAACTAGAAGCATAAAGCTTATATTTTAGGCTGTACATTTGTAAAATAACATATCATGACACCCACTCAGGAGGGAATTTTGGATATTCTACCCCTAAATAGTTGAACGTTCGTATGGATTTTTTTAAGTTAGAAACATGAAACTTTATTTTTGGGATACTGATTAAAAAGGAGTAGATACTTATTTAAGTGTTTCTGCATATTCTACCGCTACGGAGGTGATATAAGGGTTGAAAGTTTGTATAGAAGTCCGTCATTTTTAAGATAGAAACATAAAACTTTATTTTTGGGATACTGATTAAAAAGGAGTAGATACTTATTTAAGTGTTTCTGCATATTCTACCGCTACGGAGGTGATATAAGGGTTGAAAGTTTGTATAGAAGTCCGTCATTTTTAAGATAGAAACATGAAACTTTATTTTTGGGATACTGATTAAAAAGGAGTAGATACTTATTTAAGTGTTTCTGCATATTCTACCGCTACGGAGGTGATATAAGGGTTGAAAGTTTGTATAGAAGTCCGTCATTTTTAAGATAGAAACATGAAACTTTATTTTTGGGATACTGATTAAAAAGGAGTAGATACTTATTTAAGTGTTTCTGCATATTCTACCGCTACGGAGGTGATATAAGGGTTGAAAGTTTGTATAGAAGTCCGTCATTTTTAAGATAGAAACATGAAACTTTATTTTTGGGATACTGATTAAAAAGGAGTAGATACTTATTTAAGTGTTTCTGCATATTCTACCGCTACGGAGGTGATATAAGGGTTGAAAGTTTGTATAGAAGTCCGTCATTTTTAAGATAGAAACATGAAACTTTATTTTTGGGATACTGATCAAAAATGAGTAGATACGTATTTAAGCGTTTCTAGATAATCTACCATTAAGGGGGTGAAATAAGGGTTGTAAGTTTTTATGTGAGTCAGCCATTTTTTTAGTAACAAACATGAAACTTTATTTTTGGGATACTGATTAAAAATGAGTAAATACGTATTCAAGTGTTTTTTGATATTCTACTACTAACGGGAAGATAAGGGTTGTAAGTTTTTATGGAAGTCGTAATTTTTTAAGCTAAAAATATGAAACTTTATTTTTGGGATACTGATTAAAAATGATTATATACGTATTTAAGCGTTTCTAGATATTCTACCTTTAAGGGGTTTAATAGGGATAGGACATTTTTTATATAAGATAGTCTGGAAATCCGTCATTTTTTAAGTTAGAAGCATGAAACTTTATTTATGGGCTACTGATTAAAAATCAGTAGATACGTATTTAAGCATTTCTTGATATTCTACCTGTGAGGGGGTGAAATAAGGGATGAAAGTTTTTATGGAAGTCCGTCATTTTTTAAATTAAAAACAAAAAACTGTTTTTGGGATACTGATTACAAAATGAGTAGATATGTATTTAAGCGTTTCTTGATATTGTAGGCCTAAAGGGCAAAATAGTTGTTAACATTTCGTATTCAGGTTAGTCTGGAAGTCTGTCATTTTGAAGTTAGAAGGTCGAAATTTTATTTTTGGGCTACCGATTAAATATGAGTCAATTCGCATTTAAGCGTTTCTGGATATTCTACCCTAAAGGCTGAAATACACACCAATGCGGTATACAAAGAGGTATTACATTAACGTAACATTTTAAGTTAATTTGTAAATATATTCATATTCTACGCGGGCAAAGCCGCGGGTAACAGCTAGTTAAAGTATATTCTATGGCTTTTATAGAAAAATCTAGCTGAAGCCTTCCCGCTTCGCTGGGCATTAAGAGATTGGGCAGAAAGAGCGTTAGTAAAATCATAAGCATCTACGGAACATTCCGCGTCGATTTTGTATAGTCTCTACTACTAGTCGATACTTTTAGTAGTTTTCACGTGATTGACATACAATGAAAATAAAATTTAATTATTTACGTTGATATTATAAAGATCATCAAACAATTATCATTATATCAATTTTCTTTAAGCACGAAATGAATGAAAACAAGAGAAAATATGTCGCATGAAGTAATACACTTATTATCGGAATTGAAGTGATTTAACGTTCGTATTGTAGTGTATATTCCATTACACAACAAAGAGATATTAGAGATTATTTGCATACAAAATACAATTGTACGTCGAGCTCGATTGTATTTCCTTGATACATTGTCAGTCCTGTTCATTGTATACAAATGTAAATACATATATATATATATATATATATACATAATGGTTACTTTATTTAATAGTCGTCTCTATTAAGTTCGCAAATAAGAAATAATATGTAATTATAATTGTTTACCAGTGCTAACTTTGTACTCGTTCGCTGGCAGTTTACTCAATGGGGATTCTATCTGCCAAACAGCTATACTTTGTTTTGCTATGTTTAGCTTCGAATTGGGAGAGAATAATCACAGGTACAAGGGCGATAACATCTTGCGTCCATGATGAGGGGTAAATTAATGCTATCAGCTTTTGGCTTTTCGTGAAGGTGGTAGTATTAAGCAGTGTCTTGCCATCGTTTGGGACACTTACGTATTTTCGTGCTATATTTGAATAAAGAATAAATTGTAGTCACAGAATTTAAAAAATACAAATAAACGGTGTAGCGTACGCATTAAAAATCCGCGAAATTAATAAACAATATATACCTATATAATATTTTAAGACTACGGCGATGTTTGTTTTTTAGTTATGGTTCTAAGACAGGACGATATTGAAGAAAATCTGTAACAATCGTGCGTTATAAAATCTTTCCCAGTCCGCGTCAATTAGTAAGTCGAACCGTTTACGTTGAAGCAACTTTGAGCTTATTGAATGCGAACGTTGACAAACGAAGTTGATAATAATTGACGTACTAGTATCAGATTTCTGTATCTGCATTAGTTTCAGTATGAGATATTATAGTTTTGAGGACTATAATAATATTCACATGACTAAAGTCAGACCAAGATGGGTACCAAAACTCATGCTGCATTCATTGAAACAACAAATCAACGTGTCTAAGCATTTTTGGTGATAAGTGTTAAATATACACAGATTTTGGAGCAGTTTGTAGTGGGAGTTCATCTTTGTTTACCAGAGAGAAAATCAAAATGTTCATACGATTGGGCAAAATAGTAACACCGCCTCTTCAGAACAATGACGTTCTAGTCTAAAATCAACCGGTCATTATTATGACTACAGCTTTTTTGTAACTGTAAAAAGTAAAAGATCATGTTTTTACATTCTTTATTATTTATTTCACACAGAAAACATCTATAAAACTATTACATGATTGCACTATGAGTAAAGACTTAATTTGTAATATAATATGGTCATCAAAAGAAAAACAGGTCAAGTACTGGCTATCCTAGCTAGGCTAAATTAAATAGCCTGTGTTAAGGATAATCAGTCCTCTCCCCGAAAGTTGAGATAATTAAAATACATTAGAGATCTATCGCCTGGGTATTACAAAACGTATCTTATGTAAAATGTTTATAGGTAAATAATTAATTAAATTAAAATAGGTAATAATTAAGAGGTGTGATTTTTTTTTGTGGGTGCGGGAGTGTTATTGCATGTTACTGTATATGCGTGTGCGTGTGTGTGTGTGCGTGCGTGTGCGTGCGTGTGCGTGCGTGTAAGTGTGTGTGGGTCAGTTGAAATTAGGTTATAGAAGTAATATATTTTTCTGTTTCATCGTACGTCTTGTTAAGCAGGAACGCAAATACCATTTTTTTACACTGAGCTAGTGGCAATTTATATATAAACAGTTCTGCATTCAGCTTATTATATACAAGTAAGGACCAAGATAATAACCGAATCGTTTAGTGAAAACAAATTTTGGAGTGTGTAAGCAACAAATGTTATTTTTGCGTCGTTTGTCAATAGCAGTGTACGGAATCCTCTTATGTTGGTATATAATTAAATTTAATACGAATAATTTTCTTACGCTAAGAACCCCACAATTTGAGTATAACAGATTGGTTGGATAGAGATGTGGCCGAAAAGTTGCCACCTTTAAGATGGCACGTTGAGCAATTTATAAGGGTTTCATAGTAGTTTTTGGTGCACCACCCCAACATGAGATGCAGTATACAATGAGAGATTGGCATAATGCATAATAATTTTTTTTAATCACTGAAAAATTAGCAACATGTCTTAGTGTTTTAAAAATATAAATTAATTTGCGCACTCTGCCTGTTAGTAACTCTATATGATCATGTTCTTTCGTTTGTACTTGTCAATATTTCAAAAAGCCATTCTCTTCTATTAACCTGAACTCAAATAGGTTATTAGTAGTTAGTATAATCGCATCGCAGTAAATCGCATAATATAACCTATTATGAAAATTACACCTGGCACTTTCCTGGAGGATTTTGCCAGTATTCGACCTTCTTCAGTATTTTTACTGTTTAATAACATGGGGTTCTAAAACGTATTAAGTGTTGATAGTCTTACCAAGCTGGACAAATAAGTTAAGTCACATTACTTTAAATTTCTAATCAGTCGGGAAACAGCATAAAAGCAAAAAGCCTATGTACCTACTTTAAAAGTTCATAAAAATGTTACGTGATCATAATGATGTAACTTTAGTGTACAAAAGTTTAGAGGATATTCTGAAATTAGTCCACTATTTAAGTTTGGATATCAGGATGATACAAATAAATACCAAACAAAATGTGGGCAATGCTGTATGCATTCCTTATAGAAAAAAATATGTAGAAAGTTTACTAAAAACAATTCTCCTCAACTGTCAACAATTACAAAATATGCGTGTATATACATGTTTAATACACGTTTGTCTTCTAGACCATCGATATTCTGATGTCATAAATGTATTTAAGTTGATGGTGATTATAATATAAATTAATAATATATTTGATATTCTATTCCGCGGATTTTTGCACTTCCCCTAGTACTAGCTACGATAAAAGCTTTATAAATGAATCTCTGACGAAGCCCTTTTTATTTCAAGCGTCCTTCACTTTATGTCTACTTCTTCGGTTAGGGTTGCCGAAACTTCAGGTGGGCTATATATTTATACATTACTTCCTTGTTATATTGATGTTATGACTGTATTTTGAACGATAGATATTTGGATACTAGTTAGGTATCCAAACGTCTGTTTGTAAGTAAGTAATATAAATTTTACTATATTTTTTTATTACTTTATTTGGCAGGTACATACAGGATAAGAAACGTTTTCGAGCTGAGCTTGAGGTTGAGGAGCGTGAAGAAAAAAATATTACACGACAACTTGACGAGAAAGGACGACTAATTATTGAGATGAAGACTTCCTTGCAGCAGATAAACCAACTCCTTTCTAGCGTAGGTAAGTAAAACAGTAACGAAGGGACTAGATACGAATAGGGTTAAAATGAGTACAGTTGACCGACGTTAATCCGACAACGTTTTGCAAAGCTGGGTCGGGGAGCAATTTGTCGGACTACGGAGTACTGCCACAGGCTCTATAAGAAGGGCTGTAAGAGTCCGGAACGTTTTCGAGAAAGAGTACCATGTAATCCGACAAATTACATAACTAGTAAGCGATGAAATAGTCACAACATATTTAAACATACATTGACGTGACGTGATTTGCCACAATAAATGTACTTTGTATGTACTGTATTATGCGCATCTTAGTTTACAAAAGATACCTGGTTGGTGTTGTATTAGAGAGAGGTCGAATTAGCGCAGGTCGATAGCAGTTCAAATATTTTCATAAGAATCCTAGACATTATTTTGCTTAAGTAAATATGTTCTTTAGAAGCTAAAGCAAATTGTCCTCCTGGTTGTAAACGGTCACATTTGTCGATGTTATGCATTGCGTTATGTTGTCTGTACTTTTAATTAATCTTCTCTCTTATTGAGAAAGCAATCCAAAGCATTAATGTTGAATGGTAAAATATTTGGAAGTATCCACTCAGATAAGCCTAGACAAATAAATCTAATAGATCTTTTACTTAAAAGCGAGTATAAGGCAAAATTGCCAATATTTTAATTGATCTTGCATATAAACCCAGTTCAAAATTAAACATAGATTATTTTATGTATGAATACATTATAATTCAAAGTGACTTTTTAAATATATTTTTTAATTTATAAGCGAAATGCTCTACTCTATCTAAGACGTCAACAGAATAATTAATTATATTTACACATAATCTAGGACTGACATTAGTGATTTTTTTAAATACGGAGAGTATTCATAACTATTTAAAAGAATTGGTTTGCGTTTACTATCGGCATAAAAATGAGATCACGAATAAGCTATCTCGAGTGAGCCAAATAAGAGCTAACAAACATTATCTCTTTTTAAATCGATTATTTTGAGTAAAATAATTATAAATTCATTGTTACATTTTATTTTTTTAATCAAACGCAATAATTAAAATGTAATCGTTAAATAATATTAATTAAACATGCAGCGTTAAATTGTTTTAATTAAATTATATTACGTAAGTTTTACCTAGAATATTATATTACGGTAAGTAGTTCACTCAGTATATTTAACATAGCTAGCTATACACTCGTACATACAATATAACATCAAGTGGGCTCACGTCCATGGCTACTAGGATATTGAAGCGTTTCAAACCTATTTAGCTCTATTCCAATTACGGCCTAATATGATCAAATGATCTGACTAATTTTCGTAATACAGTATAATCAATGTATTACATATATACATAACAAATTATACTAATTATTCTATGTTATACTATCAAATCCCCCTTTATTGATTGGCAATAAATATATCTACACATCGTTAGACTCTAGTGTACAACAATAAAACATTTTTTTTTTTAATAAGATGTCACCATGCTGTTTTGAATAGTTATTTATTTAATGTCTTTGCTCTTTAATTCTTTCAAACACCCAGTTAAATTATCTAAGTGTCTAATCTAACATTCTACGCCCTTTGTTACTGTAGTTAAATTTTCTTTCTCGATATTCATTTTTAAATTGAAACGTAGAGTATTATGTATGTTTGATCGAAATCATTATATTACAAAGTTGTCGCATCGCATTGTACGTAGAAGAGAAAGCAATACAAAGGTGTCAAGTGCAGAGTGTTCACGAGCAAAAATTCTAAATAAAAGCAACACTTACCCCTAACAAAGTTATTACTGTTCAATTTTAACGCTTAAGTTTTCAATAAGGGACTCTAATAAAAACTTTAGAGACCTTATTTTAGTTTTAAATTATTCGTTCATTGTTTTATTTATATTTAATTAATTACAATAAATTAATATTAGGGTAATTCAATAGGAGCACCAAACGTGCAAAGGCCGATGAAAGGTGCACCCTCAGCCCTACAATATGCACTCGATGATGTACTAGAGCCGGTACCCGAACTCGAAGCTGACTGTAAGTAGATTTTCGCAAAACAATCGTAGTCAAATACAACAGGCGTCTTCGATTTCGCATCGTTAATCGCAATATTTAGTCAGGCATTTAATTAAATTTAACCGTTCAAGGATATATTTCTATTTAACTTCAGTACGCTATTCTCGATAGAGAAACGTAATACGACATAACGGCGTCTAAAGCGATAATTAAGAGTATTCATTTTAAAAATACATACATTTTTTATGTATTGGACTTTATTCTAGATTATTTTTAGTGTTTTAGGAATATATCTTGCTAAAACTTAAATGGTCGACAAGAAATATATATGTATACAACTAGTCTGAATAAATAAACGAAATAAAAACATATCATAAAATTGGTTTCATAATATGAATTCCGAATCACTAATAATACAATTACGAATAATTCTTAAGTTGACTCGATTTTATACGATAAGATAATCACAATTAATCGAACATTGTATCGTAACGCAACGACTGTTTTTTTTTTAAGAAGACGTTCTTGTCTAGATTTACCATTTCACTGTTTATTTCTAACATCTGTCACAGTTGACAAACTGCTCCTAAATGCTCGCCAGAAGATAAACATGCTGATCCAGGCGGTTTCCAAAATGGAAGTGGACGATGAAGTCAAGAGTAACGCTCGTCTTTTCTACCACAACATACTCGCCAGGTTTATGAGAGATAATTATAGAGAAGAGGCGGTAGCCGAAGGAGGTTAGTTTATATTTGCATTCATTTAATAGGAAAGAATCAGAAAATCATTCTCAAAGTGTATTATTATCACTGTTATTTAACTTCTAATTGACGTGCATATGGGCCACGTGGTATGTGGTCACCATCGCCTATAAACAATGACACTGTAAGAAATGTTAAACATTCTTTCCTTAGTACCTGTAGATACACTGGCTCACTCAATCTTCAAACCGGAACTGGTGGTAAAATATTTGATGATTACCTACCCAGAAGGGCTTGAACAAAGCCCTACCAACAAATAAAATACGAATTAATTATTATTATATAGTTATCCGGCATAGACTCTATTCATACACTAATCAAAGACAATAAGATTTTCCCATAGACAATTGACAGGTTAGACATATAATTGCTAAGACAAAGTAAGATACTGATTTTAATAATTACTTTAAAGGATGAGCTCTTTACAAAAGATATCACTATCAGCGCTTAAACCCAAATGAGCTGAAGCGTTAGATTAGCATGTAACTATTCATTTTGATTTAATAAATAAATAAAAACAATAATAATAATATTGAGAGTATAAAAATTAAATCATCTTACTAATTATAATACAAGACTGTTCAATGTTCTCGTCTCTATGTTGTAATCTATTTCTCAGTCAAATAAGAGACAGATTGTGGCCTCGGGATACAAAGGATAAACTCTTGTATGCGATCAACTTGTGCAATTTACATCTCATAGACATAATCCTATAGATGGAACTGCATAGTTGTGAAACAGCTTTTACACATACTCTATCAAGTACTGCTTTACTATTCTATTCTAACGTTTATATTAACCCGACGGCGCTCGCTGAATATTAACAGACCGACTTCTCTCTAACGCGTAAAAACTATTATCAAAGTATTCAAATGTATGTTAGGTAACATATATAATTAGATAAAATAGCTTAGTTAATATTAGTAATAGTATAATAAATAGTAAAGTTTCCAGTGATACTATTTACACAATTATTAAAATTTTACAAATACTTAACATATATAAAACCAAATAAGTAATATTATACAATCAAATGAGATAAATAAACGTATACTAAAGGATAGCTAATACAAATTACGAATAACATTAAATGCATGTACTAAAAGACACAGAGAAAAAATGAAAAATTAAAACAGATTATAAGGCATTAAAGACTACATTGACAAATTGATTACAGACTAAATAAAATTTGTCGCTACATATTTTTATAAAAAAAAAACAATTATCTAATTTACCTTATTTTTAAAAGAATACATATTTTTTTCAAATATAATATCAATATCTAAAATAGACTTTCTTATAATTTTATAGCTACGCTATAAGAATATTACTAGTAACTAAATTCTTTATTAGACTATGGGAAAGTTGATTCTATACAACTGTTTATCACTTTATTTAATAAAGGCTGGTCTCTAGCTTGTCTACGTAAAATAAGAGGAGACAAAAGTTGTATGTTCGCAGAAGATTCAGCTCTATAAAACTGTATGGAGTCATTTATATAAGTTCCATACAGTAGAGGCGTGCTCAAGAGTAGACCGAACATATGAGATATAGAGCAGAACCAAAGTTGAGCACTGTCTGATATCCCTACCAACTTTTAAAATAAATCCAAGCATGCAATAATCTTTGGATGTTATGTAGCAAATGTGAGAAGCATAATTACGCTTGGAGCCTAAAACTACGCCTAGGTCTTTAACTTCAAATACCCTTTTAAAACAAATGTTATTTAAAAAATACATAGATTGAATTGAATGATATGGAGTTGCATTTTATAATATTATAAGAGAGTGGAAATGTTATTAAGGGAACGATGGGACTGACATTTAGCTTTGTCGCTAAAAGGTCCCAAAAAAACAGATTAAAAAAACCATTAATAGTCAAATCTTATTAAAATAATTAAAGAGATTATTTAAGTCATTCTGTAATAAAATACAGTCGTTGATAGAATTGATTTTATTACAGTAAAAATATATTGGGTATAGTCTCTTTTACTGCACTTACACTAGCAATACATCAATTATTAACATTTTGCACAATTCCAAGCTTTCTTCTATTTAATAGTCTCCATATAGTATAGTCGACCTTACTTGCCCTGTTATTCACAAATATCAATGTTTTTCAATAATAAACAATGTTCCGTATGTTGCAAAACGTTGCAAATTTAATATATGTTGCAAAATGCTATAAATTATGATAATTGCAAATTTGCAGCGTGTTACTAATTTTTTTAACAATGGTATTATAAATAAAACGCTTTTCACCCCTTTTCAACCCTTTCCCTTCAACCCACGACGCTGCAAAATCACACGGTAAGTTATTTTACCTTACTAAACAAACCCACAAAATTTCGCCGAGTTACAAATTTGTTAGGGATTTTGGGCTTTATTGACTGGACTACACAGCGCTTTTTTAGGAAAGTAAATAAAACATTCGAACTCAAACTTCATCTTGTACTCGCGCACTGAGCAGTTGCGGGTAAAGACTACGTAGCGGCGTTGCGTTGAAAAATATATTGATAAACACTATTTATATATTTTTTTTATGTATTATGTAATTTGTCGCTAATAGTTGCATCAGCATCATCTATGTACTACTTATATACTGTAAGTACAGTATCGAAGTAGTAGGTTGATGACGAATCCTTAAATATTTTTGTTAGGCTATATCAATATAAAATTTAAGACCTCTTGCTCCCAAGTGAGTTATATGAATTATTTAAAAAATATATTGTGTAATGTTTTTTGTTTGGCAAAATTTGAATTATTAATATAATATATATGTTTATGGTGAGATAAATTTATTAGATAATATATATTTTCCTCAAAATCTTCAATATATTTAAAAAAATGAATATTATTATAGACGGATGTACATGCTAACTACACCATGTGACTGTTTTTTCTGTAACTAAAAAAGTGTAATAAATTGGAATTTCACGTACCAACAAATAAAAATTAAAAATACATACGAGTATATCAGGAGCCATGTATTTTTCAAAGTAAAATTCGAATGACAATTTAAATTGATGGATAGGGCGTGTTCTCGGTAGACTTCAAAAGGAAATAATTGCTCGGTTCGCTTGCATATCGACTAAAAAAAATATATCGGAAACCAAATCTATACGCGTCATATATATATTGTCTATTTTAATAATATTTCGATAAAAGTTAGGAAGTGACATGAAATGGCTAAAATTTTATTAAAATGTATAGATCAAATATCTATGGCGTTACTGAAAATTGTATTGGTGAATAAAGATATCAAAAGATTTTTTTCTATAATAAATAGACGTCAATGACTAAATAATGCCTAAATTATTAATATTAAAATTACGGCGTTATTTAGTCATTGACGTCTATTTATTATTTATTTATTTATGTCATTAATAAAAAATCTTTATATTTATAAATTATGTGTGAGAAAATTATTTTCAAAATTCGATATCTTGTAAAATCTTTGAAGTTTTTAAACACCAAAACGAAGCTGTATGCAAAAAACTTCACGCCGATAATTTAACATTGGAGAAGTAAGTCTTCATGAGTGAAGAGATCTATACTTATAATAAAGTATCACTTACATCAAGTCCTTAAGTAACGTATATCGCAATGTTTTGAGAAAGAAGATTTTCAAAAAAATCGTCTCCAATACCTAAAATGACATAAGGTGGCGAAATTTTTGTCATTTTGGGACTAGTCCACAAACTCAAGGATAAAATCAAGACTTACGTTAATACAGAGAGAGACTAGAAATAATTAGTAGATTAAAACGAAAGTGAGCTAAACGCGTATGGCATACCATTGAGCAGACGAGTCTTAAAGTGAAGACCGTATATCGCAAACGCAATATAGAGCAACCTCCAGCCAGGTGTTACAGGCGCACTTTGGGAGAGGCTTCTGTGTAGCATTGGTTGCTGATGATGATAATATTTTTTGTTAATATTTTTTTAAATCTAAATTGCCTTTTATGAATTTATTTATGTTATTGGTTAGTTATTAAATACTTTTTGATATTATATACTTATTAATATTATATAAATGAATTCAGTAAAAAGTGGTAGTTATTCTGCCAGTGCGATAGAATTATAACTCTCCACTCTGTTTATTAATTAATTATTTAATATTATATTCTATTTTAATTTTGTCTTCATAGTTCTACCACTTTAGGAACATCAAATATACATATATATTTAGCGTACAGAAGTGAAATAGAATTAAAAAAAAAAACAAGAATATAAATTACTTTAAACAAGTTACTAATAAAAAAATAGTTTCCTTCGAATTTAGCTTAACATAAATAAACCACCAATTCATACATATTTAATTAAATAACTTACTCAGTTGAGCTTACAAATCCAAAAATATTCACAAATAACACTTTTAACAATTTACAAGTCGCGCCAATATTGAGCTTACTGTCCGCGCCCAAAAAGCAAAAGTAATGACGGCTTTATACGTTTTCGCGCGCTTTTGTTTTATTTTTTTATTTTATTCGTTCCAGCCAGTTGTATAGTTAAAGGAATCTCCTAAATATATACCTATATATTATGCGAAATTAATAATTGCATGTAACTAAAAAATTCTCTAATTTGTAAAATACAATTAGAATTCTTAAAGTTATTATATTACATTTTAATTATAGAAATACATTTCTCTCGTATTTTTAAATAAAATCACCAAAAAATCCTTAGAGGCTAGTTCTATAGCCATAAAAAGGTAGAAACGATAGCTTTTCGAGATTTAAAAATCCTGTTAATATTATATACTAGTACCAGTAAAACTCTTTAATAAATACCACTCGTTCCTACAAAAACCAATTCAGGTTTTTAGTATATATAACCTAATAATGTTGATGATAAAAACATTTTTTTTTTGTAATATTAATGTCGTAGAATAAATAATTAAATCAATATAAATATATGACTGGATTATTACCAGAATTAACAGCTACTACTAAACGTAGCAATCAAATAGCTTTGGTAACTAACTAATACAATTAGCACTGAAGTTACGGTATCAATTGAAGCTAAATGCTACAATATACGCATGTAAATCCAAATAGTAGTACAAACCGAGTAGGTTAAGTACCTATTATTGAATTGTGATATTCATAATATAATTTTTTTTTTGTGAAATGTATATTGCTGTTAGACTAACTTGCATTGACTTGATACCGTTTCTGACTTTTAGTTAGGTTTCATATAACTTTGCCGGAATCAAAATTTCCTCCTGAACATTTAATGTACCACCAAATCTATTAACCGATCTTTTAAATTTCGAACAGACTTTTGATAACTGTGACGTAACTTTACAGTAAATATGTATGTAAAATAAACGGACTAGACAAAAGTTTTAATATGTGATACATTACGTGGAACAATTATCTTGGTGTTGCAACATGTTTTCGAATATCTCGCGAATGTGTTCAGTCAAGTGATTCTAATGAATCGGGAAATGTTAGACCGTGTATATGAATTAATGAAAACTATGTTATCGAAATATACATAAAATTATGAATATAGAATATTATTTCAATTTCTTCAGTTATTAAAATCTAATATACTTATGTATATGTTACATCGATGATCGTCATATAATTTTTAGTAATTATTATTATAAAATTAGCGCAATTAAACTTATATCCTTACTTATATAATCGATCGATGGGATGACCCGCGCTCGAAATTTTGAAATACAAGCTTTTTGTGGCGATATATAAAAATGTATGCGAAAGCATATATTTAAAATTGAATGAGTCAGATACTATCTCTTGTAGAAAATTTGCTAAGTTTAATAATAAATTAGATCTTCCACGCAACAATTTGATCACACTCTCAACTCCACTTTTAAGAGACCAGGTATTTTTAGCATGTTATCGTCTTAACAAAACTCACAAAGAAGAAAAATGATCGTATCAATTCGGTTTGACGTGCAACAAGTCTAACATAAACGTAAGCGAACATCTCTCGCCGAAATGTAAGGCGTTGCATGCAGCCATAAGACTCAAAGCAAAAGATCTAAAACACAACCCAAATAGGGTTAAATTTGGTCGTATATATTATGTGCGTAAGAACGACGGAGCTGATTGTTACTGTATTAAAATATGAAGTGTTTAAATAAATTATCTTAATCCATTTTATGTGCAATAGTTAAATGTCGATCTGAATGATAAATTTAATCTTAAACTATATAATTAATTATGTTAATATTATATCAAAATTTAAAAAGAATTAGATCTAAATTGAGTGAATTTTATTTAAATGTACTTAAGAGCGTAGTTTGTAAGCGTGGGAATTTATTTTAGAATACACACATAGGTACTTTCCAATAATAAAGTTGCACTGTGCAGTGTAACTTACGCATCCCCGGAGACAATTAGTTGCTTGTTTCCGGTGCAACGGATAAATTAAATTTTCATTGCGCGTTCATAACGTAGGATTTATAAAAATACATTTAATTACAAGTAATGTATTAGCTATGAGGTTGTCACTCGCAAACACAATTATAAATTATTTGTTAGCATAGGGTGCGGTCAGTGTGCATTAGGATGCTTAATATATACATTATGATTTTTATTGTTTCAACTGCATTCGCCTAACTAAATAATTACTATTTTCTGGATATTTTAAGGTTGGTAGGTATACCGAATTAGGGCGTAAATTATTTAAATTTTATAAATAAAAATAACGGAGGTAAATTAATATCAAATGATTTTTTTTAATTAACTAGAAACTATAGACAAAGTATTTTTATGAAATAATTCAATTAAAACTATTTTATATTACACAAAAATCAGGAGGGTGGGCCGTTGACGGTATCTGGCCATGAAAGGTACTAACTAAGTATAGCATCAATACACAATGGAATCTATATCAACCGTTTTTGCTTAGCACTATGCACTATTTTAATTAAGCATTTAAATAATGAGAAATTAAGCAGACGAACTAAACGACATGAGTAATGGTATGAGTTGGCGTTTGTTTTAAATTTCGAATTTAGAGAAAAAAATAAGCAGGATAGTGCAAAAATAACATTACATTCAAGTACATTCAGGTATTAACTATGTTCATCCTTACAATTTTGTACTTTAAATTCGACATTAGGGGAAAGTGGTTACCCGTCGTACACTTTTTAGATTTAATTTTTTTACTATATGATTAATTATCATATTTACCTAGTTTAGGTACTTAAGTGTAACAAATATAATATAGTTTGTTACAAAAAGTCCTAAACTATTATGCCAAAAGTTTAAAGGGTTATAGGCATTTTTCTACATAAAATATTTATACGAATGTACCCCACGTATGGGTATGGTATGGTATGGGTACGTTCGTACAGTAAATGGGGTACTTGCGTAGGCCATAGGGTAGATTCATACAAGGTAATTAAAAAGCCGATTAAAATCGTTAATTGTTTATTAATTATTACAAAAATATTTATTATTATCAAAGAACTAACTTAATAATATGTGACTTGACTAATAGTCGATAAATCTTTCTTTAGAAAAATAACAAAAAATGAAATCGTTCATCCTTCGTTTATTTTTTGATTATTCTAAACTTTACAATCAGTATAAATGAGATGTTTACAATAATTTTGTACGGCATCATTGTACAGTCGTCATCGCTTTCTATTTGCTTACCTCTCTTTTTCTTTTGTCTTGAATTAAGTTCCTTCTTCCCCCTTTTCAGCCATTAACAACATTTTTTAATTAATCATCCAATTAAAAATTTCTATGGCCTTTCTCAGGCTCTAGACTATCTGTGTACTAAATTTTATTTAAATCGGTTCAGTAGTTTTGGCATGAAAGCGAGACAGACGGAACTACTTTCGCATTGTACTTACTTAGTTCATCTGATTTCTTGAAATGTAAAAATAAACAATTGCGTCCCACGACACTCGCTCCCCACCCTTATGCTAACTTGTCTATGTGTGCGTAGATGTTTCGCGAAATTATAAGACTCGGCTCGAAATAAAAACTGACGTGCTCCCACCTTGAGCTCTGGGGAGGGACTGAAAATTTATTGACAGAAATGTCGAATAATAAGTCAAAACCGTCAAATTATTTTCTCCATACTAAAAAGTATGAACGTCGAATGCCAAAAAGTAAGCAATATTTAAATAAAAATTACTATAATATTGTGTGATATAATAGAAATTGAATATGGTGAACTTATTATTTACACTTTTGTGTCCCCATTTAACCAAAAATACATGTATAAACTAGCCGCTAAATAGCTTAAAAAATGTTAATAGAAAAGGTCGATTTCAGTGTTTGGAGTGATATTGACGATGAATTTACTAAGTTATTGATACATATTTTATAAATATCATCCGATGAAACTTGAGATATATCTATTCAGATACTGAATTTATTTTTTTATCCATAATCAATGCTCCAGTTTTAAGATATTTTGAAAATAGTAAGCGCTATTTTAGCGTTCCGCAAGGACTGTCCTCTTAACAGTGATTTTGACGGTATATGCTTACCTGAGATAAATTTTAACATCATTGTATTCGATATTGAACTTCTTAATTGTCGATATACTGTATTAAGAAGGGTCATGTGATGATGTGATGATGAAGAGCATATAAGTATTATCCGTCAATCATCATGGGAAACTGAAAGTTGAGGACCTCTGGATTAACCTTATATTTCCAAATTACAAAAAGGTATTCAATTTATGTATCTTTTATCTTCCACCTGACCTGCCTATAAATTTAATTAAAGGTTTTTATAACGATTGACAAAATGTAATACTTAATCGTACTAACGATATTATATTAATTAGTTATTTTAATACTCCTTCTCTGAGATGGCTCAAGTCTCCAGACACTACTTTTTTAGCCCATGTCATAATCCTGATCGTAAATCATGTCACTTTATTGTAACCTTATATTTATGTTAACTACATCAATTTAACGGATTCGCATTGTATATGTATTAGATACCCGTCATCCACGTGTGGCTTTTGATTTTGGTACAAAAACTGAGAATTTAAAAGATCTTAAATTGAATAAGCTGCACTCAAGACTCAACTAGGCGTCGTAAATTATTATGTAATTTGGTTGTCGGAGCATGTTGATGTATGCGTAAAGGATTTGATAGTACTTTCGAAAACTCATTACACGGTATATTGCTTACTCTAAAAGTCTAGATCCTTGTTGCCTTTATTGGTTCTCTGTATCCGTAAAGCAAAACATAAAAAGTAAGCAGAAATGTCATCGTATTCGTCGTATATGCAGCAATCCAATAATAATATCAATAAATAAGAAACAAATATTCACAACAAAATAAATCTAGTCGCTCACTAAAACAAGTTTCATTGAGAATAAATTGATAAGTTATTTACAAATTTAATCCCTGACTAATGAAAATATAACGTACAGAACTGTATTTACACAAGAATGTTTTACAAAAAAAGCTACAATTATAATTTAAGTAACAAAAGGACTTATTAAGAACATTCCAATATTAATTTTAAATAGACTAACGCAATGAAATAATTCTGTATTCATTTCATTGGCGAATCTACACGTGTCCCAAGAATATAGCTGTTAAAAATTTGCCGTGCTTATCTCTTTAAACTCCCACGTACAATTGTTCATACATAACATTGGTACAGCGATAATGAGTGATGATAAAATAAGAAACAAAAAATAATATTAATAATAGAATTGAAAAAGTACGTTTGAATTTTCAATCATGGACTTTTGTTTTATTATATAGTAATTAAAACCTACTAAATATATTTTTGATGATGAATAATTAAGGGATTTGTTTTAATATTATTATTTTTTTCTTAGATGATATCGATATTATACCGGATAAATTATATCGTAATATCGATATAATATCGATTCAACCCAACCCTGGCTGGACATAGTTGCAAAAAATATGAAGGGGGTGAATTTATTTAATAACATTTATTTAGTTATTAGTTTATATAAATTTGTCATAAATATAAAATATGAATAATAATTTTATTGTGAAACAAAGGCAAATTTGTCCATAAATATCATTTGGATATAGATTAAATTATGGATAATTTTAACTTGCAAGATCATTGTTACAGCCAGTTGTCCGATCACGTGATCACCAGCGAACGGGGTTTTCGTTGCAAGTAATTTGTGCACTTACTTATATCTTGTAAAGTATTCATTCAAACGTTCTTGTCTAAAAATAATTTTAATCTTATATATTAATAGCGTAAGCCGATTTTTGTTACAGTGATTATGGGACGATCGCTGCACATGGTAAATGGTTATGATCTCATAACTGCTTTATAGGTATATCAGAATGTAGTAATATGTAAAAAGTATCAATAATAATGAATTGGAAAAAATTGCTTCGCAAATAACCTACGAAATATACTAATTTGTATGAGAAAAAATTGTTATTATGTGTGTAGTGGAACTTTATATTAAATTATTTGATTTACTTAATTATAAATTAATTCAAAAACTATTAACTTTGATGTTTCATAAATGACGGGCATCTCATGATGGGAACTTTTTTCAGACATTCAGGGTAAAACGAATGTTCCATCTTATATTCGATAAAGAATTCTGCTCACTAATTGCCACTGTATATAAATAAACCTACTTAAACTGGCAGTAGTCCATCAACTACGGGACCAAAATCTTATGTCATTTATTAGGTAAATAAAAATATGTACTTTGGTAGTGGACGGCATAATAAACTAATAAGGTATCAACAACATCTTTAAAGCTTTACCATCAGTAACGTGCATTTGAGCGTGAATATAGGTATTTTCCTACTTTAAAAATCTCTCTGAGATAAATTTCACAAAAAGGAAACCGCGACTAATAAGCCGATAACCCCAGGGCGGTTGATTAACTAAACTTCCGTAACGATGTTATGCTCCCGTTGCCTGAAATCGATAATTACACATTAATGAGCTTTTGACGCCAATTTTGCTATCTGAGCTGAGTGCACTTAGTGCAAACGTATCTTGTAAATAAGTATTAGAGATTTGAAATGTATTAAATTTTTACTTAACATTCTCTAGAGTCATAGATAATCTACTACTATATTTGAAAGCCGAGGTGATCCAGGCAAGCATCACTGAATTTTCATGTGCTTAATTTGTGTTTATAATTCATCTCGTGCTCGGCGGTAAATGAAAACACCGTGAGGAAACCTACATATGTCTAATTTCAACGAAATTCTGCCACATGTGTATCCACCAATCCGCATTGGAGCACCGTGGTGGAATATGCGCCAAACCTTCTCATCAAAGGGAGAGGAGGCCTTAGCTCAGCAGTGGGAAATTTACAAGCTGTTAATGTTAATGTTGTAATTTTAATATTTTATAGTCTTACTTTTATCTAGTATTGTGGCTTATATCGTTAAAATTGTTCGATACAATTTTACTTTTTGAATTCCATTTAGTCTAAAAATGCTGATCAAATATCTTTGGAATGCTAAAGATTCCTCGGATTTATAATATACGGCATCTTTGCGTTGCGAGGCTTCGTATATGTTAGAGATAAATTCTTGTTTGTGACAAACTCTTCGCATGCCGGTACCAAGAATTTTCAAACTCCATTACACTTTGATACGAAATCATTGAACTACGTATGTTATCAAACATTTTAACAATTGGCCAAGGTTTAAATGGTGTAGTAATTTTCAAAATTATAGTATTACACGCAGAGTTCGGTAATTTGTGTTGCTTGTTTTTTTTTCCTTTTATTGTAATCATCTTATCTAGTAAGCTTAAATATAATTATTTACTTATTTTATTAAAATTGATATAGATTTGATTTTTGAAAATTGTAAACTTAACATCCACTGTTTACAAAAGTTATGGTTACGTTTGTAGCCTGTAACAAGTGATTATTTTTCTGAGATAATTCATTTATCTTCAATATTAATTAACAAACAAACAAACAACAACATATTGCCGTTATATTTCTGTGGTAAGAGAAGGAATCAAATGTTATATCAGAATTAGTAGCTATACCACCCATATCTACGTCGCTGATTTAACTCAGTAGATACTTACAACCAATAAAACACGCCCCGTCAGGTTGCAAAGATATCTTTGTTTCTTTCAATGTGAGCAAGTCTTTATCATCACAGAGTTCTTTTAGAGAACGCACTATGATGGATAACATATCATATGCAGTTTGTACGTCAACTTTTAAATATGACAATTATAGATAAACTTGCCACTAAGTCCCGAAAATTTTTCTTCGACTTCGTTGATTTATTGAACTATATCTTGTTTACAACATATAAACAAACTATAACTAACCTAGGTGTCTGTTTTAAAACTATTACTAACACCGATTAATGGATCCATATTAATTGAATTAGTAGTGCTTACACAAGTCCTGCAAAATGAACGAAGGAGAACATTAATACAGCACATATATATAAGGTGATACAAGATTTTTTAAAATTTTCATTTAATTAAACTGTTACGAGCTTGTGGCTAATAAAATACCACCTTTGAAGATAAAAAGTCTTTTATTACCTTAGTCGTTCACAAATGTATTCGCTGTAGCCATAGGTACTTGAAATTCGCTTTTCGGAGATATACAACTCAGATAACAGCTTTCGTAGTAAATTGACGAAAGAACTGGGCAGCACTATATCATCAGTCTAACTTAAATTGTCACAAACTTTATCGACATGGCAACTTTGGGAAGTAAGATGTATGTATGCCTCTTGTGCCTCTAGTTACACTGACTCACTCACCCTTCAAATCAGAACAAATAATACTATGTATTGCCATTATCCAGACGGGCTTGCACAAAGTCCAACCACCAAGTATTTCAGTCAACAGTTATTTCTCTGTGACTAAATTATAATTTACAAAGTCAAAAACTCTGGCCTAGATAGTTGTTCTAAACATGAGTGCCTCGTCTGGTTTCATAGTCTAAAAATAAACATGAACAAAATGAAAATTGTGACGTATGTCGATATTGCACCCAAGTAAAGGTTGAAGACTCTGCACTCGAAGTTGTAGACGATTATATAATATATCTAAGACAGACCATCTACCAAGGCAGGTCCAATTTTGAAAAAGAGGTCGAGGTCGTCGTCTGCCTTTGGGAAGCTACGTAACTTCTTCTTCCCAAATACTACAGTGCCTCAAGTTGAACGTATTGGAAAAGAGAGTGTTGCCAATAATGATTTACGAAACAGAGGGCGTACTCAGCGCCTGATAAGGAGACTCAAAGAGCAATGGCGAGGGCTATGCTTAGATTTTCCCCAAGATATCATTTCATTTACTGTATGGTGGACTTCAGTGGTAGATAAAAATAGGCGTATGAATAAAGGAATGGCACAAGTTACAAATAAAGTATAATTAAGAAAATAGCTTATTTTTTAGAATAAGCGACTACCCTTTGAAATTATATAGGATTGAGGTGCCCGTTGAAATAAAAGAGTACAGAATATTTTTGTTGTTGTTTGGCGATGGAATAAGTGATGCGGGGATACCTTATCAAACCAACCATCAAGCAAATTTCTTTTTGGCATATTTGATATACAACAATTAACGATCTTCTTAATCTGGCCTCTTAATTATAAAAGAAAACTCACCGTAATGATACATCAATGATTCATTTCAATAAATCGTTGAAAACCTATTCACTCTGACAATATGTCTAGACAATAACATTTATTTAATCAGTTTTGAAATCACTATTTTTTGATAGTGAAATTATCGTAACTCTATAGCAACCACAGACATAAGAAATGGAATACTTAACCTTGAAAATTATCTTTAAAATTTAGTTTCAAGAATTAATAGAAGTTTTTAACTATGATTTTAGAAATATAATTTTCTGTGGACCTTTCGCCTGTTTACCCAGCCTCGTATGCTCTTATTGATCTATCCACTCATTCAATTATAGCATACTAAATTATATTAAAAAATTTCAGCCGCTTAGTCGAGAATCCCATTTATAAAAATAGTATTTATATGGAATTTAATTTAAATTTTATTTTATTTTATCATTTTAGATGTAAGTAGAAATTAAATTGACACTGAATCATGAAATAGTTTTCAAATAAACATTATATTACTGAAGTCCCTGTTTCTCGAGGCATAATATCAACAGAGTTATAAGTTTATAACATTCTCATGTCTGTCTAGAAAAGCAATCTTCGATAAAACCAATAATCTCTATACCACAAATCAATTTCTTACTTCCAATATCAATAAATGTGAATCTTTCAAACACTCGTATTCTTGATACAGAGTGCATTGAATTTAACCGTACAATATAATATGAGATAATTTTTCCTTTACTAATAAATGCATCTAAATCTCATATTATTCTTTATAGTGCTATATGGATTACAAAGATAGAGTCATTATTCTTGTGTGTGTGTGTGTGTGTGTGTGTGTGTGTGTGTGTGTGTGTGTGTGAGTGAATGTAATTTTCGTAAAAAGAGGTACAAAGTTTTTGCTTCACGTATTACTACCTATATAGATTCTTATTTATAAATATGAACAAGATTTTTTCCAATTTTGTAATGATTTTGTTAAATGTTGCGCGTGATGCTTGGCCTGCCGTAACGTTCTCATGGGCCTTCGGAAAAGGTGCCTTATCATTATTTTTAAAAAGTGTTAAGTCATCAAGGCTGTACACAGAGAAGTCGGCTTTGTGTTTCATGCAAGCAATATATCAACTTATAATACTTTGTTGTGATGATAAACACTTGTTCACATTGAATATTATATTAACATATTACAGAATTACATATAACATAAGTGACCTATTCCAATCGAAGAAGGAAAACAATAAGCCTTAGATTTACGTATCTACGTAACTGATTAATGGCTCAATTATATTGTGCATTAATAACAGTTCTTGATTAATATATTTTTATTTATAATAAAACACTTAACTACTAATATACGATTTTATTTTACCAGCTTCGTCGACGTTCAAAAGCCAATTTTTTTGCAAATCCTTAATTAATTTCCTAGATTATTACGCGATATACGCTCTCGACCAATTATTATAGATAATAGCCGATTTTTTTTTCTATTGTCTTCTTGTGGTTGGACAGATATATAAGTAGCTGATATCATTTTCCTATGGATTCCTGACATTCAGGAGACAATTATATCTTATGTTTTGTCTTCTTCTTTCGAATGTCAAATTTATGACATCCGAAAGAGCAAAATCTCTGTTTCATTAAACACCAGATAAATAGCGTTTATTTATTTTTTACTCTTCGTAACATATAAAGTAATGAGAATGTAGAATTGTACAATTATTTCCTTTCTCCAACTAATACGCCCTTTATCCTAAACTTACATCCTAGATATTGTGAAACGATTTAATTCACTTCGTTATTTATAAATTGCCTCAGTCTAGCTGTTGTCAGTTGTCAGTTTATATCCTGTGTGTCTGTCTGCGTTCATTCGATTGATAATGTAATACATTTTTAATGTGCAGGTTTGATTGAATTCGAAATGGAGGATCCGAATGTGCCCAGCCATGCAATTATAAAGCTGCGAAGCAAGCAACTCGTTGACGCTCAGGTCAGCGAGTTCGATGTACCAGATGTTCCAGCAAAGAAGTAACTTAACGCAATAACAAATACAGACGAATAGTGAAGAACTCAGTTCGGTTTACATTTTTATATATTATTTTGTTATTCAACTTTTCTAGATAAATTGTTGGACGTTATTGTAACATTTATGAAAAAAAAAAAGAAATTGTAACTTCTCTTGAATGGAAGCTTATAAGCTTAGGTATTATATGTTGCGACCCGTATTGTTATCGTGCACTGGCGTTGCCACCTGCAACGTGATGTCACAAGTCAGTTTATACCTATTTACTTCGAGACTAAATAAAAATAAAAAAATAACTGTCACATTAAAATAAATTAATATGTTTTTTATTTCGTTAACATTTATATCGAATATTTACAGAATACATCAGCAAGTCATTTGCGTAAAAATTGTTGTTAAAAGAATTTGAATAGTAGCTTAGCCTGTTAGCTGAGGCCTCCTCTGTTTTGGAGCTTTTTCCACCATTGCAGGGCGGTTGCAGGGCGGCGCGGGTTTTTCACGCATGTGGCTGATTTTCATTCGATATGTGCAAATGAATTATTATAAACAACAATTTGATACATTTAAAAAATGGTGCCTGTCCAGTTTTTTATTTGGTTAAGAACCTTGTGTTCTAACTACTGAACTGTCTGGACTCGACTGTTTGTTTCTATTGATATTAAGGAAGAAGATTTAGGGAAGTAATATCAATTTTGAATCCACAAGATTTTAAAAAGATAATTTTATGAATATTGAGAGAAAAATTAATAAACTGGAATGTTTTTATTTTAAAAACAATTTCTTAAACTTATGTGAACCATAGTTTAACAAAAGATTTTTTTTTTAATTTATTTAGTTACTGCTTTAAAAATCTAATTACGTAATATTATTTATTGTGATAATTGCAAATCTTATTTAATAAGAGCGGGTATAAAACAAAATTGTAAATCGTTGTCTCGATTTTGCAGGTAATCCTGTTCAAATTTAAATATAAAATAATATACGTATAAATAGATTATAATTTCAAGGTCTTACATAGATCAAAAACACGAATTATTGTAATAAAGTAATAAAATATATTAATATAAGAAAAAAAATCAACAAATCACCTCCAAATTTTATTGATTTATTAATAAAATAGTGTTTTATATATTATAGATATATTATTGAGACAAAATACTGGATAATTATATATATATATATATATGAACATTTAATCTAGGGTTGCCATGAGCGAATTTTAACGCCGTCTGTAAATCTCTCTTGGTTCATAAATATTTCAAAAAGATGCCTTGGTGCTTATTAGGTACATTTTATTTTCATTACGGACTTCTGGATAGATTCTCCAGTCACATGTCACGGGTATTTTAAACTTATGCTGAGTTTCTTTCGCCGGTTCTTCTGGGGTCAAGGTATTTTCTAGTGTTTAATTTGACAATCAATAATCAAGTATAATACTTTTATCTTAATGAATGGAATTTAATTTGGTTTTATATATGTATGTGTCTCGATTGAATCGCTCCGTTGAGACGAGAGGACTATTTTTGTCTGAACTTATTTATAATTATTTATCATTGTGCATTATCAATTCACAAGAAACATTATTTGGACTAGTTTGTAAATATGGGCTACAAGTTAAAATCATTAAATCACAACATTGCCAGTGGTTGAAGATACAATCAGCTTGAAAAATAACATCGCGTATTTGCAATCTAAAAGAGGTTCATAAGCGCGCGTGGGTGTTACATCAAATTGAGTACCTTTGGAAGCACTCTTAAGTAAAATAACTTCATGAAATAAGTAAGTACTAAACTTAATAAACACTTATACCAATATGGACTTAACTGCCAAAGATCAATCATAATTGTTATAAATGTGTTAATTTATTACAGGTTTGTCGCACATAAAAAATGTTTCAATTATGGTACCAATATAAATATTATGATATATGAAAACCAGATATACATATTTTAACATCTTATTGAAAAAATTATATATTTTATTAATTATAGTCTTTTATAATTTTTTTTATTGTTTTTTAAGTCGAATGCTTAACTTTATTAAATTCACACAAAAAAATAACATACCGGACCTTTTACGAGTTCGGTTACATTAACACATACAGAGAATAAAAGAGGCGTTATATATACATATAACACTTCTTTTAAACAAATTTCATGATATTATCTAACAGTAACAGCGATGTATACTATGCATTACAACTTTTCTTTAAAAATCTTTTTTCTTCCGTCGATTGCTTTCCAATATGCTTGCACGTGATGAATTATTACACACTCAGTAGGGGAGTGCCTTTTTTCAAAATTCAGATCTCCCAGCTTCCATCACTACGACTACTAAATATGCTATATATTAAGCTATAACATAACTTATAGCATAAGGCCTATGGCATATTGTATATATTTTTATAATATTTTCATTTGCATTTATCTGTGAGAATATAATATTCTCAGTGTGATCATCAAATGGGCGTGTAAACTTCT
The DNA here is from genome assembly GCF_037043105.1 of Vanessa tameamea. Taxonomy (NCBI): domain Eukaryota; kingdom Metazoa; phylum Arthropoda; class Insecta; order Lepidoptera; family Nymphalidae; genus Vanessa; species Vanessa tameamea. The sequence goes on from NC_087341.1 coordinate 14,882,427, forward strand.
AAGCTAGTTATATAATGTAAGTATTGTCTTCGGGTGGTTCCTCTCCGGCAGCATTCGCCTATATAGTAACAGATCAGATTCGAGCGTTACATCAAATAAATAAGAATCAAGCATTATATTGTGAAAACAACTAATTCGACGGCAGGCGAATACTCATCACCGAATCATTGATTTTACATTACAGTCGAATAATCGTCACTCAGTAAGCCAAATCTGTAACATAACCCTCAAATAGTCCAGTCATTTGGTAGTTTTACCTGGAAATTTCTCCGGGAGTTCTGAACATCGGTGATTGCATAGATATTATGGATATGGTCTTTTAGAATTTTACTTGAAAATGATTACTATATATACTTTTATTTTTAAATGAAAATTGTTCTGTAATAAATTAATCTATTAAGTAATTTCCTGTAATTTATACCTACCATTTTTTTTGTGAATCAATAGTTTTCAAATATTAGGCAACCTCTCGACTACTCTCGACTCGATTTTCATCAATAACAAATTTGGAAGGAACTTGATTTAAAATGTTGATTAAAAGTTTTTATGATGTTGACACTTGGCTAAGCAACAAATTTGTGATTTATCAATGTATACCGCATCTCGTCCTACACTAAGTAATACATAATATGTTTTAGATATTATGCGTGCAAAAAAGAAAACTAATTATTTAGAATATAAAAGTAAATTACGTATATTAAGTAAAAGAAAAGGGCTTTTTTTAAAAGTCTTTGATTTTCACTAATTAAATAAAAACTGTCAAGAAAATAAGCAGTTATTTTGTCCGCTAAATGATATATGACTGGTAGTCCTACTTTTTTATCCTTCTTGAAATTAAACGAATACTAACTCACACCGCTTTTTCAATTATCTATTTAGTCTGTTCTTCAGTAAATAGCCTATTATAAGAGACTAAAATTATAGGTAGGAAAAGTTACACGAAAAACTAGTGTTTGCTCGAAATATTATACTCACTTTTTAAAATGTTACAATTTTATATTGGCTGGCCATTCGTAAAGCTGTATCGTGTATGCACTCAGTGTATACGTGCTACAGAGTACACATCAAACCGATGTCGATCATTGTGGATAGAAATTTCAGACACCATACTATAAAAATCCTAAATAAAAATTTATCCTAAACAGGTCTGTAATAGTCGTTCGATGGAAGAATTATGTCGATAGATGAGTTTTCTTATTTCATAGTCACTGTTATTGGTGATGATAACATATCGAAGTTCTAGCAAGGATGGAAGTTTGTTTTAATTTTCAAACAACTTCGACACCATTCCTTCCATGCTGTTGATCTTTGCTAAGTTGTACGTGTAAAGAACTTCACTCTTAGCAAACATACAAATCACATTTAAAAATATTATGCAAGCTTCTTACAAAGTTCCATAAGATAAGGAATAAGTATGTTTGCAAGTAAGAAGGAACTTTATTGTTATTTATAATACGAATTTATTTAAGTAGTTTGAAATAAGAAGTTTGGAAAATATTACAGCTATCATCTATTCGATTCGAACAATTTTTGATAACATATATTTTTTAAATCTTTATATTGGTGCAGTTTACAAGTAACTGCCTCGTTCTTCTAGCTAGAAACGCAGAAGACACTGGGTTCGAATCCCGTTTAGGCCAACAACAATATATTGGGTTTTTCTGCCGAGTGATTCTCTAACACTCTTTTTACGTTGGATTCTTTGAACGTTCACCTGTGTATGCGAGTCAAATGTACACTTTGATATTTACTGCGCAAATGCTAGTCGCCTTTGTGATTGGCCGCGGGTCCGAAATTCGGATGAGCTTATATACAATTTAAGCACCCGGGTTGCTTAACCGGGTTTGAGTTCATTACCTTCGATAAAGATTCATATGTTCAAAAGCCTGAGTCATCTTAGCTTTTAAAATATATTTTTAAGCTTGCTTGAAATCACGAAAATAGTTTGTTAAAAGTTAAAGAAGAAGAAATTGAAACTGCGACACGGCACTAATCATTATCGAAATTCCAAGAATATAGACTTTATTAGGATTCGCTGACGTGGCTTCCTCATTTAAGTGCATATTACTAGCTGCTTTGAATATATCGATAGAATATAAAAATCGATTAGAATATATCAGGTTGTCAGATGGCTTTGATATTTTGCAGCCAAACATAATATTAATCCTTTGTGTGTGAGTGCTTAAAAAAAGCATCTAAAATATGCATAATGATTACTAAATATCAATAGAAATATATTACCGAAACGATAATTTCCTTCTTTTTGTGAAGTCGGTTGAAAATTAAATCGATGCAAGATGAGCAAATGACCAAGTACAAATTGTTTCACTAAAATTTAAAAAGCTATAAAGATAACATATAGCGACATTAATTAGCTTTGCAGTTACATCATACGGTGATGATATTTCTTGATATTAGAAAATATCAGACATGACCATTTTTTTACTTTAGATTACTATATACTTTAGCTTTTACATAATTGTTTTACTTTAGGAATATGATATGATACATATTATAGTGCAGAAGAGCCGAGATGGCCCAGTGGTTAGAATGCGTAGAGAGATGCAGATCTTAGTCGATGATGTTCAAATCCATGCAAGCACCACTGAATTCTCATGTGCTTAATTTTTGTTTATAATTCATCTCGTGCTCGGCGGTGAAGGAATACGTCGTGAGGAAACCTGCATGTTTCTAATTTCAATGAAAATCCACGACATGTGTATCCGGCAACTTGCCTTGGGGCAGCGGCATTGGTCTAAACCTCCTCCTCAAAGGGAGAGGAGACCTTCCCAGCAGTGGGTTTTACAGACTGTGACTATGTATAGTGCACAAGTGTGTGCGCAAACACAGGTACATTACTTTTCCCTAGCTCTCATAAGCCGATTGTCCGATATTTTTTAATAGGAAAAATAAAAAGGTCGAGAACCGATATTATATCAATATACCCAACTGTAAGAAATATCAATATCTAAATTGGTTTTCGTCTTAGTCATCCGAAAACGAACAAGCCATAATATTTTATAAAACAAAAGTTCTCCAACTCGCGCGTTAGCTTTAAAATACGAGCTGAGAAAAAAATATCAATCCATAGTACTTCTGAAGATTCCATTAAAAATAAGTTTTTAATCATGAAATGTATATGCGAGTTACAGTATAATGTCTCTTACTTATATATTTTTTTGTCTTCTGTTCTGTTAACATCTTGTAATTTTGTAAAATATATTTATAAGGGAAATGATTTTTTTTTCAGCACTAACTAATTCCGGGTTTACACGACGAAAAACTAAGGATTTCATCTAGTAAGAAATTATCTCAAGCAATGAGATATCAACATTTGCCAACTGCCAACCAATTCTTCAATCGTTACTTTTAAACCGTTTTTTTTTAATAAATATTTTTACTAATGAAACTTATTTATAAAAGATAGATTTATGCTGTCACTGAATTTATTAAAGATAATTGAGACTTAGTGAGATTACCAACTCTTCCAAAAAGACAATTCTCATTTCGACTCAGCATACATAATGAGCTATATCTCGGAAAGCTACAGCATATTAACATACCATATAAACTATAAATTGAAATAATGTAAAAAATCCATTTCAATAAAGTTGGTAGATCTACGTAAAACGAAAAAAATGAAACGAACAAACAACAAAACCTACCTCTCTTTGTAATCAGATTTTTTTTAAAGATATCGTGCCATTGCCATGCACAAAAATTGGTTAAATTACGTAAAAAAAAATCTCGACCACAGACGATATTTTAATCAACCCTTCTTTGTCATATTAAAACGTCAATTGTCAGTTTTATATTAAATAAAATTATATGTGAAGAGTATTGAGCTATTTGTAAATTAATAAGTACTATTAAGGTACTTTCTTTCAATGAAGCTGTTAATGTTTTAATCAAGAGTATGTATAAAATTTAGAGCGCTTAAAGGGGTATCTAACTATTCAACAGAGATGCCTCGGTGCATCAGTAATAATCTATATTCTTAATTTGCAGATATTAAATGTATAACAACGTCAAGGATGATATATGGAGTACTATTGACTACGCTCATAGCTATTTTATGGGCACCTTGCTTGAAAAAAGGATTGTGGGCTAAGCCGAGTCCAGTGTATGCTAAAGACCGAAAAAACCGGTTATTTCGAATAACAGCCACGGGTGAATGTTGTAAAACATATCCTATTAAAAGGCAAAATTTACAAAGATATGAATAAATTACATTTACTATTCTGTTGGGCTGATATGGGAAAATGTGTAAAATTAAGTTAAATTGTGTAGCCAAACATTTTGTGTATTTCGGTTATAAATTTATTGTTTCTCTAATTGTATTTTAAACAGTCTATTTAAAAAAATAAAGGTATGGTTTAGAAAAGTAAACAGCAAGTTTGTAATAATGAACATTTATTTTGTTAGTATTTCAATTTGGTTCAATCTATACTACGAGACGTTAAATAATGTCGTTAAACAACTTTTAGTATAATAAATATTTTTTATACTAGGTATATGACAATTACATTGATTACATTTTTGTCTATATAATTAATTTTAAATACCTCGCCATACATTAAAATTTAAGCTTATATCTATTAAATATATAGGAATTTATTATATTCTAATGATTATTACAGAATTTTATTATAATATAAAAATTATTTTTAAAAAGTCATTTGCTTACAATTAATTACCTTTCTATTCAATAATATATTTTTTAATTTACAACTTCATAAATACGTTAAGAGCTTACGTTATAAAAGCATACTCTAAATAATAGCGTAATAATATTAATCTGAGTAAAAGTAAAATATCACATGGCATTTTAATTGTATCTAAAACTTAAAGCGCTAATAAGCTTTTTAAGCTTAGAAATATTAATCTTATATATATAATAAATACATTTTTTTTTATGTAGCAACACATATGGACGGCTACAATTATTAGATTTAAAAAAGGTCCGAAGCAGGAATGAAATAATTAAGTCAATAATTTAACCGTCGACTTTTAGACCTTATTGAAAAATGTTCTACACTTTGGGTTTTACTCCAATAATAAGTTAATATTCAACTAGTCAATGAATCACATTATAGTCAATAACATTTATGCACTTCATTAGTCTATATTGACTCCAAATATAAGTTTTGGTATTGGTTTATTTTAGAGGGACGAAACTACTTGCACCATTTGAATGGCCAGTGCCATTTTGATGTTTTAGGTTCAGGGTCCCTCCTAAACCATCGACGCTGTCATCTGCTATAACTAGAATCTTCATATTCAGTTAAAGTAGATTCATCTTGAGATATCTCTGAAATAGTACTAATACTAGTCATTAAAATATCACGACTCAATCCAGGGACCGGTTCTTTCATAATTGGTTCTTTCTGAATCATTTTTGGATTAAACTCTTTGAGGCTATGCCATTTATCATCACAGCTAGGACTAGAAATAGAGCTTTGCGGTTTGTCTTTCTGATTGTGGTCAATAATTTCGATTTTAACATCTACGGTTTCAGGGATGTGGCTTGTCTTAGGGCTCTTCTCATTATCACTAGGTTCTTCGTCTAGATACTCAATATGCTCGAAGCTGAGGCTCGATGATTCTTGTCTTGGATAATTATCAGTTTTACTATCTATGCAGATGGGACTTGCCTCTTTTTGGTCTGAATATGTTTCATCTTTATGACTGGGACTGAAACTGTCTCTATGACTGGAGTCGTAGCTTCCATCTTTAATACTGAAACTAAGACTCTTTTCTTTCTTCATGGAACCAGGGCTCTTGCTTCCCCGGCCACTGTGATCTTTACGTTTTTTAGCTTTACTTTTTCTATCTGACCATGGCATTGAGCCAGGTTTCTTTTCTTTACGACGTGCACCTGTGCTGATTTCTATACTACTTCGGTCGAAACTTTCTCTTTGGCTTTGACCAGGGCTGTAGTGAGAACTTATTTCTTTATGACTAGGACTTGTGCTTCTGTCCCTAATACTTCTGTCAGTGTAACTAGTTCCAGGGCTTTCGTCTCTGTAGCTAGAACAGGAGCTTTCAACTCTCCGGGATGGGTCTGGCGATTCATCTGTGCGGCTAGGGCCCGGAATCTCGCCTTTACGGCTGTGACAAGGATCGGATTTACTATCGTCATCTTCTCTAGTTGTACTCCTAAAATCAGGTAAGAAATTGATATATAATTAATAATTATGATTTAGCCACAACATATACATAGAATATTTAGTTTCAATAATTATAAGTGAGTAAGTTGATTGAAAATTCTCATTTATACAGAAATATTTAACTCAAAATAAAATATCCAAAATGAATAACGAAATATAAAATAGTAGATATAAATATGAAAATAAATTATACACAATAAATATATATAAATAACATTTATATTAAATTACACAAACATTTTGTCCGTGCTTTTGTGTATTTTCCATTTATTTTGATTTCGTTTAATTGTTTGATGTCCTACAGGCATTTTAATTTCCAGGCAACATCACATTTTGTGTTTTGTGAGTCGTATTATTTTAAGGGCAACTATTAGTCATAATGGGATTCTAGGTGCCCAGGCTGGTCTGGCCTATTCAGGTCAATTCAGCCGATCTGTCTATGGTGGGATCATCCCTTTTATAGATTGCCAATTAAAATTGGCAGTTGTAGTACAGGGACTTCTATCACTTTACAGAATGAATAATGTGACAAATCATAGTAGATTTCGCTAAGAGTGTACATTACATTCAATAGCTATCTGAATGTGTATAACAGTTCCTGCGAGGTGAACAAGGAATTTGGATGAAGATGTGTGTCTTTGAGATGATTGTCTCTGTCAATAATGAAATCGATCGATATCTTGTATGAGTACCAGTTCATCGGGTTGATGATATGCGTCATCAGCACTATGGCTACGAAGTGGTTTATGAGGTCCTCGTCGTGAGGATAATCGAAAATCCTTTACATCCTCTATTGTAGACGTGGCTACGATATCTTCTTGATATTTAAAATTATGCAAAATCCACTCTATTTTTCCACACGCTGGTACTTCGTTCATCCAGTTATCTTTGGCACATATACCAAATATATTTATTTAAATAACTAAGTAAACCAAATGAAATATGCGCCATCTACATTTTATATATTATATGATAATGTCACGTTTCTCTCACCTTGACAGCCTCATAAAGCCCCTTTCCTGTCATCCATCCCTTTTTGAATGCCATCCCCCCGAACCGAAGAATGAGCTGATGAAAATAAACTTAATAAAAAAAATCTTATTAAAAAAAAAAGTACCAAATTATTGAAATTTTAATTTTTGTGCATACTACAGCAGAAGTAGGTAAATAATAGTAGTATAAAGGCAAACTTCGAATTAGTTGAAAAAAACAAAAAAAAAATATTGATCCGACCCGGGGTTTGAACCCAGGAACTCGAGATTTGAAGTATGACTATAAAACAAACTAAACTAAAATAAAGATAAAAAAAGACATTCTACAAAAAAAAGAAAAAAATATATTATGTGGCCCGCTGTAACCATGTTTCAGGAAAAATTTTTTCAAAACAATTGTTTTAATCTGCTCTTTTCATTTCCTCACGAGGTTTATTCAACCAACCACGAAAGAAAGCATCGCTGTTCATCCGTTTAGCACCGAATATTGGTTGTTTGCAATATTATTATTTTGAAGAATAATATAGGCACTGAGCGTTGGGGTACTCTAGTACCATAATGCTACTATACACCCAGTAAAATGGAAATTGTTTGCATGTATAATCATACGATTAAAATTTTCATGCTTATCCCCCTAAAAAAAGCCAGGTAAATGAAATGGTAACTCCGATTGAAGAACCTTATACCGGGCTAGGTCGAAGACATTTGGGGTTTCTGTAACTTCTTACAATTATTGGCAGATACCGAACTTTAAGGTTGACATCATTTAAGGTTCCGATCACGACGAAGCCCTAATGTCGATTCCAAAATGCTACTTCTCTTCTGGATATCTAAGGAACTGTGTATAAAGACAACTCTTTAAAAGAAATTATACTGATAGACTTACCTGCTGCTTGAAAGTTTCGATTTCTTATCACTTTTTTCGGAAGTTCCCGGTTTCGGACTGCTCCCTCGAAATTCCTCCTATGAAGAATTCTTACATTAAAATAAATATCTTGTAATTTAATCTTGTTGGTAATTTTATTGAAAGCTTTTGTATCACTTTTACAAAGCATTTAACGTACAATTATACAATGACCGTCATGGAATTTTAAATAATCTTTTTAAATAATCTTTTTTTTTAAATAATCTTAAATAATTTAATTTAAAAAAATTTTTAAATAATCTTTTTTTCTAAAATTATTTAAAATTCCATGTTATATATTTACCTGTGATTGACTATACTGAATAGTGTCTAGCTGCGACTGACTGCTCACGTGACCCATTTTAGACAGTGGTGGATTTTTGAATGAGTATGAGAACGCAAGACTACGTTTTAACGATCCCCTAAAATACAAAACATTGGTGAGGAATTCAAAAATATTAGAGACGATTGGATCATTTGCATTCTTATCACAGGTTAAATTCTTAGAACTCTTCCATGTGACATAAAATGTAGAAATACATACCTGGTAGGACTTGGCGGTGGATAGCTAGATCCTCGACTGTCAGGTGTGAGGTATTGTTGCGTTTGAGTCGTCATCAGCCGATTCCTTTCTAAAACTTCATGGTGTGATTGGTACAACCTTTCTGATGCTGTCGGTTGTGTGGGGCTGTGATAATATATGTAAGCTATATTAACATATTTTTTTATTTATCTTAATTTAGGAATTGTAAAGGCGTATGTTCCATGAGAGAAAAGATTATTTTTATCGAATCATACTCAGAAAGTTTCTGATCCTTAATATTATGGCGTATTACTAACATAATTATAATTAGATTGCCAACACTAATAATAAATAAATCCTCTGCTGATATTATGTTGTTCACCCAAAATACCTTGATGTGGTTCTTGGTGTACTGGGTTCGATAGTCAGATCAGGCAAGCTGTAAATAAGTGTCGCGACGTTGTTCTGTGGCTGCACGCGCAGGGTACTTTGCGTGCTAACAGAGCATTCCGAACTCTTTGACGGCGACAATTGCATCTAAAAAATTTTTATAAGTTTTATTTTTAAACGACCGAGGGGCATTTCATTACATGAGAGAGAAAAAAAATATGTCCTAGATAAAAAGAGAAAATTAATTATATATTTAAGATCATTTATATTACGTGTACGGCGCTGCACGCGCAACATCTTTTTAACACAACTTATTTTTCAGATATCGTATACGTTTGTAATGCAATATAAGTACCGATGTTGTTGTTTGTAGCCTCGCTATTTCAGACTCGCTCTCGGTCACCCGAACTGTGATTGATGAACCACCTGAAAACACAGCTCGATTACTGCATACAGATACCACGTGTTTTTGACAGAGTACACTGTCCAAGAGTTGTTAATTACACGTTAAATAATGTAGTGAACGTCCACGATATGATGGAACACGTGTATGATACAAACGAATATATGTATTCTATAATATTAAAAATGTAAAATGAAAATATTTACATATTCTTTGAATATAATAAACAATCATTTCCTGATTCAATTTAGCCAGGGCGAGAAATATATGTTAATTAAATTCATTTAACATTTATAAAAACTTACATACGTGCGGAATATACTTACTTCATTCTACGTGTAAAAAACATTACGGTTACTAATGATATTTGAGATATACTTATTTCGATTTTAAAGTAGCCAATTGCGCTGGTAGAAAACCAAATCGAAACGAGGACTTAGGGATTTGCATCAATAAATGTATTCATATAATTCATTATAATATCGCGTAACATACCCGCTGTGTCTGGCAGTGGCGGTAGCAGTCGATCCGGAGATATACTGATGCGCTTAACCATCCGCCTGGGACCACTGTGTAGCTCATCGTGCGACTGCGAACTGTGTATTGGGTATAGACGTAACGGACATCTTCGATATTTATAACTTATAGTCAGTAACGAAGATTGAAACCAATAACCTCTTATTTAGAAACTGTATGACTAAATATGAAATTTAAAAATATATTTTATTTTTTATATTACGATATAGTATTCTGCGGAATAGTTTTATGAATAGAAAACTCTTTTATTTATATATTGCCTGTTTTATATCACTCATAGACTCGTCTTACCTTGTCGGTAGTTGATAACTGACTGTTTGAGACACTTGAGAAGAAGCATCAGTCGTGTGACGTATTATTGAAGTGCGATGCACGACACTACATTTTCTATGGCGCCCAGTTTGGCGAACGCTTGCGCCCATAAGAACTACAATTTGAAAGTTAATTATTTTATTCGAATATTATTCGAAATCAATTCAATGAGTGATGTATTATATTAAAATTCATACTTTGATTGTCAGCGTAAGGTATACCGTCGAATGTTTGGATATTCCAAGCTGTCGGTAAAAAGTTTTTTTTGTCCATCATGTCATTTGGAGCCCCTATGCTCCGATGGATCATTGTGGCTACGCGTTCGCGTGCCTCAGTCTCTACAGTTTTGTCATCTTTACTTGACTGAAATAGTAAAATATTATAGAAATACGCCCAAAGAGCCGCGAACACGGGTAGCGATATCATCAGTCAGTAATGTAACCTACCCTTATATTTGTCAATCCAATAAATCTGCTCACTGTAGCTTTATCGATTTCCCTGTCGGGATTTTTAGACATCAATGTAACTAGTTCATAAGTCAACTTTGCCTCCTTAAATTTCAATTCCCACGTCTATAAAAAATATGTATTAATTATAAATATGTACAAAGTTTAAGATAACTTCCCCTTTATACGTTCAACCCTTATTTTGAAATGCGTATTTAATTAATAATACAAAACTGAAAATATCAATCGCTTAAAAAAACATATGTTAGTAGCTATGATTTATTTGTCATAAATAGCAATAACATACGAATGAGAACATTTATTAAGACATACTGATGATATGATTTTTGAAATGTCTAGATCATAAATCAATTACGATTTAGACATTTCAAAAATAATAATAAACAAGGTGTAGCTTCATATGAGGGTAAATGAGTCTATCGAGGATTTATTTGTTCTCCTATATATATATTAAGTATCATAATATATAAGTCATCCTCATTTGTAATCCACGAAGCATTTAGCTTAAATTTACCATTATAAAGTAAAGAAATATATTTATATATTGTGATATTATCAGCAAATACTTTTAGCGTCCTTTGAGGTTTAGGGTCCTTTGACATCTCCGAGAGGCAGAAACTGGTGCATGGGGACCCTAGATCATCCACCAGTACGTATAAGAGGCATGAGATATTTTTCTTATTCTTTCCAACGAATTTCGGGATCTGAACCAACTTGTCAATCATGTATTTAGGCCTACAAAGAAATTAAATAATTAAAATGACGAATTACGTTACATAAAAATATAATTCGCGCTGCGCTTCGTAACAACGCCAGCCATTAAGTATCAAACATTTAATTTTAATCATTACTTTACTTCTATAACTTTTTTATTAAAAGAATAACAATCAAGAGGTTTACCTAATCTGCTTATACTGATAAGCTTTGCCTCTAGCTAGTTTCCGACAAACTAGAAGCATATCAGTAAGAAGCAATACACGGACATCAATCTGAAATAAAACACCATTTTTTTATCTGGAAAAGTTAATCTAAAAAGTTATTACAAATATATTTAATTTGTGAAATCTCTGATGTTCCAATTCTTTGACAAGAATACAGAATTTAAAAAAAAAAAGTTCAAACAAATCCATTTAAAATGTTCAAGATTCGCAGAAGCATTTAGTTGTTATACTAAAAAATTCGCAGCCTTGCATTTATTAAAATAACAATATCGCATTGTGTGCACAATATTAATTATTAAAATGAAACTATTAATCAGATTATAATTAATAAACAATTCATTTTCAATCAAAATGACCTTTCATGAAAGTGTTTTCTTCGAACGACAACGATACTAAATCTTAAAAAAAAAAAAACTGCTGCATATTCGGATATAACAATATGGTGAAGATTTCATCATATTATGAGTGAAGTGGATTCGTGTCGATGTCGTTCAGGTAAGACTCGATAAAATATAAATTGAATGGCGAAGTGGTAAGTGCTTGCCTCCTTAGCGCCATCTCGGAAGCGAAGTTCTCCTTGATGAATGAGGTTTCGTTTGTGGACTGGGAGGCAGTAGAGCATAGGGGCTTTTACATTCAAATTGCCAAGCGATTTGCAAATTTTTTCAACGTCGTCGTCTTTCATACCCTAGAATTAAATCAGTTCAAATTCAGAACTTTTTATAAAACCCGTTAAAAATATATTTACCCATCTTCATTCAATGTCTGTCTAATTTCAATTAATTAATTATAAAATTATTGTTATTTAAAACATTAGTACAGTGCTTACGATAGTGAAGCCTTCAATGGAGTTTTCCAGAAGGTCCAATTGGTGTAATTCGTCACGTTGCCGTACAGAACGGTTTAGGCCAACAAGAATATTTTTGGCCAATTTTACCTTGAAAATTTAATTAGTGTACATAATTAATTAATATGTAATGTCATAATGCGTAATTACAAATAAATATATTAAATAAATATGTTAAAAAAAAATTATTGTTGTTAAATAAAAAATCTCTTTCATTTAGCAACTTAAGAAAAGTTATTTATTATTAAGAATTAGACTATATATATTATTCATATATATAGCTACGTGTGGAATAAAGAAGACTTGAAAGTTACCATAACATTAATAGCCATATACTCATCGGCGTCATCAGTATTGCTAAGAATCCTGTCTAATATAAGACTATACTTGGTCATACGTTGCATTGGCTTTACCAAGTAGTCATTCAACTGAAGTCTAAAAAAAACATAAAATAATTAATTTTAGTAACAAATGCGTCATTTATTTATATAAAACAATTAATTTCATACACCATTCATAAATATTCATTCAATTATATGGAAATAATAGTCTTATTTATGAAATCTGATTAATAAGGAATCAATATTTGATGCGCTATTCACTTTATAATTTTATAATAAAAACAATGATAATAGTTTCAACATTGTCACGCCTTTTGTGAGATTGTGTAAGTTCAAAATTGAATTTTAGACTGTATTGTGACATTACAGTCGAATGCTCCCGATGAGGGACTACTTTAACGAGCACTCTAACATCGACGCTTTCGAACTCGTTAGCCGACGATATCACGAACCGACCAACACAGGCCCATACAAATAATCTGACATCTCTTTCACATGTGTGGATTTAAAAAGGTTTGCAATTACTTTAGTCCGTCAAATAAGTAGAAGGCAATTCTACTAATAAATTGTTACTCTGTCGCAATCAAATCGAACGTTATCGTTAACGTTTTTCCTTAGATATATAAATAATTATAATTGGACCATATAATGATTTATGATATGATGATGATGATGACCACATGGCTAAATAAGTAAAAATAAATCCTACCTATTACATTGTTTCTGGCTATAACACCATGTTAGAAACATTGCGAAATCAGCTTCCGTTTGCTGTTTCTTGCGGTAGTATTCTAGAAGATCACCTTGTTCAACGACAAATTTTTCATATGGTAGAAAGAGTTCTTTAAATAACGAGAAACCGTTGGACATAAATTTCATGTTGAAACTGGAATAACAAATAAAAACATATAGAAATTCGTATGAAACACACAGAAAATGTTCAGATTTATGTAACGTGATAATTGAATAATGAAAGCCACTGACGTGATTCCAACACGTCCGCTACACACTTATTGTCAAACTATCGAATATAGAATAGAATATCAAACTTAAATAAACGGAGTATCCGATATCCGATATTAACGATATTGACACTTATGAAATGATAATCATAGAATTGAACACCTTTATATCAGATGACTATGCATTACGCGAGACGTATGGTTAGTTTATTTAAATATAGGTAGGCACTCGGCAGACAGGTAAAATGTCCCATCTGATAATAAGTGAATATTGACGCTGAAAGAAATATTTTCAATTCCTTACATTATGCACCCCCAACCTTTAGTTACACTGGGTTTCAAGGGTAAGTGTACTCTTCAAACCGGAACATGACAATACTAAATACTGTTTTGCGATCGAATATCTATATTCTGTATCTTTGTATTATAAATATAACATTAAAGAGTCATTTAAATTAATAACACATAATTTAATTTTATTACGGGAAAATATTATACTTACGGTCTTGAATTTTGAATAGCATCCGCTAACATAGGCACGTAAGCCAGATGCCAGAAAGAAAGGCTGGCGTTTAACACATCGGGCAAGTTAGAAAACAATTTTGTCGTATCGATATTTAACAATTTTCCTTTGTTTTGTACACCGTGCGCCGCACCAATGTAAACCTGTCAATTTTTTTATCATGTAAACGTATCCATATATTTAGTTATATATATGTATTTATATTTTTTAACGTAGTAGATCATCTGAGGCGATTTTAAATATATTGTTGCAAAGTTAAATAATTTAATTTTATAATTCAACTTTAGTTAAATCAAATAACTCTAGTTTAATCAAATAAAAACTAATTAATATTTATAGTAGAAATAAAAATCAATAAATTACATATTCTATGTTTCGAATATTTTGCAAAATGTTGCGGATGAGAAGTAATTTGATTAATCGCCGCAGGCTTCTAAACCCGTGTAACGTATCGACGTAAACACAAACATAACTTGTAACTTGTTTACTTAAATACACGATTAAGCGGAGGCCACTTTGTTAACTAGTTTAGTAACTTTATTTAAAAATAAGTAAGTTAAGTATTTAACGGTTATATTTATATAATTATTACTATTCAGCTCTTGGTCTTGTTTAGCTACTAATAACACTATATATATGATTATTACTGCAGACGCCTTCAGCATAGACTCTATTTTAACGTAGATTTTTGTGCGGACTGTCAAATATAAATAAAATCTAATAAGACAAGCTAATAATATTTGACGATTTTTTTTTTAAATGAGCTATCTCTACTTCTAAAGTGAATTCCGTAAGTAAACCGTTGTTCCAGAATATATATCTAACTAAAAAAATATTGCTTGATCTCGTGTAGAATTAAATTGTATGTATATTTTATTTATTTTAAAAAGTGTTATCGTTTTTTTTTTCGATTCTCCTCGGTAAAATTCACATTACCAATCGTTTGTAAAGGTTGACGATTCAGAAATAACGCATCTACAGTTAAAAAAAATTAAAACTGGATAAGAATTAAACCTTCAGACACACTACTTTTGTATATTATTATTTAGGCCCACGGATAACATGGTCAGTCATTTGGTAATTGTCACATACGAGAAATACATTTATTATTTATAATAAATGCATTATAGATATCGTCCAGAAAAATACAGCGATTTTAATTAGATATAATACGTTTCGACATAGTGTCAATTTTCATAGTATTGTTATTACGATAAAATATAAATAATAAATCCTTGTAAATTGGTAGCGTTTCTAAAGACCCATCCTTCACATCGTGATTTTTGTTTTAGCTTTGTGACTGTACATAATATTGTCGTTTTAATGATAGTTCCATAAGGCAGTAAAATACACTTTGTAACACTCACTAGCAGATCTGAATAACTCAATCTATAACGATTTGGTCGAGGCACTTCTGAGATCAAGACGCACAATTTTCCCTAAAAGAAATAAAAGCCGTGTTTATTTGTTTGCATATGCAGAACCTGATTTTACTAATATTTTGTCTAATCATTATAAGTACGGCTTTACACAAATGAGCTGTATCAAAATCGGTCGATACCATGTAAAGCTACACAATAATAATAATTTTAGTGATATTTTTCTTTTGTTACGATACAATGACATAAATAAAATTCAAAAATCGAAGAATATGATGTTTACGATAATAATTTGTGCCAATACTAATTTCACTTATTTGCGAATCAATGATTATAATTGGATAGGACGCCCAACTCATCCCTTTTCTGGATTTCGCTCTAGGTTATATTGTGTCAGTATCAATCGACCCGAGTAATTTTCCGAAGATTATCCTAATTTCTGGATACAGCATGTAATTGCAACGAAATTTCGGGTATGTTGGTGTAAGTACTTATCAAATCAAATCAAATCAGATCGAATGATGATTTACGAGACATGGTGATGGAAGTATTTTTTTTGGTGAGGATTTGGTGTAGGACTTGTTACTGAGAGGTACCATTCTTTCACCGATTATTCTACACTTAACTCAAACCGAGATTGCTGAGTGGTTACAATTTTAAGAACGATGTTTCGAACCCAGGTAAGCGATAAGCTGTTTCACATTTCATTTCCATTCACCAACTCGCATTGGAACAGCGTAGTGAGATAAGCTTGTAAAACCTTCCTCAAAGAGAGAAGAGGCCTTAGCCCAGCAGTGAGTCGTTAACAGACTGCTACTTTTACAACACGAATACTCTGACAGCGCCTTGACAGTATAAGTAATGGTTTATAATTCTATGAGCTTTTAGGCCTCTTGACTTCCAATAAACTACAAATCGATAATTTAATCAAACTAATTCAAATATTATTCTTTGAAATCCTTATCTTTTCAAGCTAACATTTTCAAGGAAATTTCGAGGATATATACTTAATATCATTTTAGCAAAATCTTATGCACTTCAATTGATTAATTTATTGATTGCGATTAAATTATATTTTTAAACCCAAATAGAATCGGGCTTGTATACGTAGTGTATTTGGCTTGTTGTTTATATTTGAGCCTCATTAACTGAATAATATTTGAGTCGCCATGTGAAAAGGATGTTCGAGCCTGACCTATTGAGACCTTATAACGCTGTTATAGTCTCACTTTTGGACAAACTTCTGTTAAGTCAAAGGTACCTTTTAACACACTTGCTTGAAAATAATTAGAACACCTACAAAATAATAACATTCCCCACCTAAATAGACGGGCGTGGACGTTTTCTATAAAGCTGTTTGTATTAAAAATATTTAATTGATTGACATTTTAAAACACGAGTGACAAAGGCGAGACCAATATTGTCCGCTGCAAATTCGAAGCTTGTCAATGACTGCATCGAGAACAGAGTAAAGATTGAATATACCGCACTCCCAACACTTAGGGCCATCACGTATGGCAGCCCCGAGTATATCACAGTCACTTTAAAGCGGAGATAGGTATACCGGGATAGTATTTGATATCTCACGCCTGTCGTTGCCACCGTTCAAAACCACTTACTATGGACCCATTCCATTTGCTTCTTTGACGTGTCTGATTTTATCGAATACGAGTCTGCATTTCACTCGGGCAACATTTCATTCATTTTTTTAAGTGACGAGGGTCCGAGCGCAGTGTTAAAATTTAACAATACATTTGGCCAAGCGTTTTTTATTTTCGAAACAATGCATAAAATGTTAATTTCTTGAATGAAAACATGGTAATACGAGATGCGGTCACTACATCTCGTATTCGACAAAATAATTCCGAGTTTTCCAAAACGTTGTGACCAACGCAGATATCAATAAAGTTCTAAAATAACATATTTAAAAAACTTGTGTAAAAATGAAGTAATCTAGTCTTTTCGGAAATTTTGACATTTCAATCCTGCAATGTTTCTTCTTTCTTTCTTTCTTAAATTATTAAGTAAATTATGTCTAGCCGTCAGAATGTGTTTAATTTTAGATTAAGTTTACCATTTTTTACAATTGAAAATTGGTTATTAAGACAAAAACAAAATAATACTTTATAATACGCATAATCGAGGACTGCAATTAGCGATTTCTTATAAATCTCGTTTCAGTTTGTATTCATTCCAAAAAAGGATTTGTCGCTTACTACATTTTCTTTTCGCAAAAGACAATCTTGGTCACCTTTTGCAAGTCACATGTACTTTAATATGTAATTTTTTTTAATTAGAAATAATGTATACTGTTAGTAATCATTTCCATAGAGATAGATGAAAATGATAGATAGAGATAAATGAAACATTATTTGGAAATTAAGTTAAGTAAATGTTACAAGATAGAAAGATATTTCTGTTGGTAGTTTTTTTAAATAAGGTTGCGTATTTGTCCTCTGTGAGAGGTCGGGTCAGGGCGTGCGAGTGAAATATTGAAGGTGGCTTAAGGTGGCTTAAGGTGGCTAAACAATTGTACTACTACTCAAAATCAAAATCATAATGTACTTTATGCAAGTATGCTTTTATAACCACTTTTGAGTCGTCATTTTACAGATATTTTATTAATATATATATATTTATATATTATGAAATGGGTCCATAGTAAGTGGTTTTAAACGTAAAGCTACCGCTCCGCCGGTTCGGAATGTAGATTCTACCGAGAAGAACCGGCAGTAAACTCAGTAGTTACTGTATAAAATAGAAAGTTATGTCAGTTAAACACAATTATATATTGTATCCTGCCTGACAGTCAACAAAGAGCTCAAAGCTTATTTATCATCTGTGTAATCTTGAATAATTTGTTTTATTAATTTTTGCTTTTTTTTTAATAATTTATGAATCGGAAAAGTTAAAAATATCTGCGGTACCTATTATATTATAGAAACCTTGCCCCAAGAAGGATTTATTGACTTTGCGGAAACTCATTGTTATACTACTAACTATGCGACGGTACGATTTTTTTTTTTTTTTTTATATTAGAGGTGGCAAACGAGCAGGAGGCTCACCTGATGGAAAGTGACTACCACCGCCCATGGACATCTGCAACACCGGGGGCTTGCAGGTGCGTTGCCGGCCTTTCAGGAAAGAGTACGCTCTTTTCTTGAAGGTTCCTAAGTCGTATCGGTTCGGAAAAACCGCCGGCGAAAGCTGGTTCCACAGAGTGGTTGTGCGAGGCAGAAAGAGTCTTACAAATCGCGCTGTTGTGGATTTTCGGACATCTAGGTGGTGCGGGTGATATTTGGAATTTTGACGAGATGTCCGAAGGTGAAATTCAGCAGCCGGGATTAATCCGAACAATTCCTCGGAACATTCCCCGTGATAAATTCTGTAGAAGATGCAGAGCGATCCAACATCTCTACGCAAAGCCAAAGGATCAAGCAGATCGGAGAGGGCTTGATCGTCGATAATTCGAGTCGCTCTACGTTGGATATGGTCAAATGGAAGGAGCTGGTACTGGGGAGCACCCGCCCAGAGGTGAGAGCAGTATTCCATGTGAGGCCGAATTTGCGCCTTGTATAGTCTTAGACGGTGGGCCGACGTGAAATACTGTCTTGCCTTGCTGAGCACACCGAGATTTTTTGATGCCAATTTGGCTTTGCCTTCCAATTGACCGCGGAACTGAACGAGGCTCGAAACATCGACGCCAAGTATTCCGATACTAGCTGTGGCGGCTAACGGAATGTTCTCGAATCGTGGAGATACGACAAATGGTGTTTTTTTAGCAGTTAACGCGCAAACTTGCGTGTTTTTGGGGTTGAAATGGACTAGGTTTAGCCGACCCCAGTTCGAGACTTTGTTTAACGAAGACTCGATTTCAGACACAAGTTTGTTCATGTTTTCTTCGACGTTTTCTCGAGAAATATTAACACGGCCGGTGTATGAGGTGTCTACGGTGCTGTCGTCTGCATAGCAGTGAATTTTACTGATGTGCAACATGTCATTGATATGCAGAAGAAACAGAGTGGGTGAAAGAACGCAGCCTTGTGGAACACCAGCATTGACGAATTTTAAGTCGGAGCATGCACCGTCGACAACGACCTTGATGCTCCGATCTGCCAAAAAACTGGTAATCCAATTGAGTAATTTCCCGGGAAGCCCATATGAAGGAAGCTTCGAAAGAAGCGCTTTGTGCCACACGCGATCGAAGGCTTTCGCTATGTCCAGACTGGCTGCTAATGCCTCCCCCTTGCTCTCAACTGCTTCCGCCCATTTATGAGTCAGGTAAACTAGAAGATCACCGGCTGAGCGACCCCGACGGAAACCGTACTGGCGGTCGCTAATCAGCTGGTACTCCTCTAGGTACCGCAGGAGCTGGCAGTTAATAATGGACTCCATTACCTTGGAGAACAAGGAGGTGATGGCTATAGGCCTATAATTGGACGGGTCTGAGCGGTTGCCCGTTTTAGGGATCGGATACACCAAAGCAGTCTTCCAGGAGTTCGGGACGACGCCGAATGCATAGGATTGCCGGAAAAGACGCGTTAAGACCGGTGCCAACTCGGGAGCACAAGTCCGTAGCACGATTGGAGGGATGCCATCGGGTCCACTCGACTTATGAATATCCAAGGATAGAAGTGCTTTACGAACTGCACTTTGCCGGAATGTAACCTCCGGTATCGTGGTATCACACCGCGGGATTGTTGGTGGTGACTTTCCTCGGTCATCTAGAGTCGAGTTCGCGGTATGGGCCAATGACTCACCGTCTCTGTGCAAAGATGGAAAAGAGGGCTGACAGAAATTCCCTAATGCCTTAGCGAGAGACCACAACGCACGTGTTCCTGAAGGGAGGCGCACCAGTCTCTCGCCAATTCTGCCAATGTACTCCGTCTTCGCCCTAGCAATCACGTTTTTGAAGGACCTAGAGGCAGAGTTATATTCCTTTCTGAATGCGCTGGTATTTACATCACGAGACGCCGATGCGTTAGCCCAGTCTTGGTAGCGTTCCCATTTTCGTAGTGAAGCCGTTTTGCAGAAACGACCAAACCAGGGCTGGGACTTGCCACCGATGGTGACCGCAGAATACGGAATGAACAGTTCCATACCCTGAAGTACCACATCGGCGACAGAGTGAGCAACAACGCTCGGATCATCCGGCGAGAAACAAACCTGCCCCCATGGGTAGGATGCAAAGAAGGACCGCATTCCATTCCAATCTGCTGACTTGTAGTGCCACACTCGGCGGCAGCCCACGAAACGAGGTCGTGAGTACCGCGCCACCGGCACTGTACTCCGGACGAGACAGTGGTCTGACGAGCCCAGAGGGGTATCGACGATAACCTGGTAGCCATCCGGATGGGAAGTCAGCAGAAGATCCAACAGAGAAGGTATATAATCCTCCACGTCCGGTATTCGCTTTGGCGAGGTGACCAGTTGTGTCAAATCGTATGCTAAAGCGAAGTCGAGAACAGATCTACCCGCATGATCGGTAGTGCGTGATCCAAGCCATTCGGCATGGTGGGCATTAAAATCGCCAAGAATTACGATCTCTGCGGATGGGATCTGCGGCAGCACGGAATCTGTAGCCACTTGGACGTGCTCAACCAGTCGGTCGGTTACGGCATTACCGCTATGGGACCTATAAAGGCACGCGTAGATTCGCGGATGGTCGTCGCAGTCTACACGGAGCCAGATAATCGATAGGTCCTGCCCTTCAAGGCTGCCGAGGCGTCGAGAGCAGATATCATCTCTGACGTAAACGCACACCCCAGCTCGTGGTACAAAGGAATGTTCCAATTTGTACCCGGGGTAAGAAAGAAATGTCGTATCGACAGGAGAGGATATCTGGGTCTCGGTAAGAAAGAGCAAGGCCGGCTTCGCCGTCTCAAGGTGGAAGTGAACGGCGTTCAAGTTGGAGTTGAGTTAGTTGAGTTAGTTAGTTATTCGTTAAGAGATAAATTTAAAGAAATTAAAATAATGACTGTCGCTTCTCAATTTGTTTTTGATAATGTTATGTATGTACGCAAAAACATAAACGATTTTCCCAGAAATTGTGACGTACATTCTATTAACACTAGGAACAAGAATAAACTTGTTACTCCAAGTACCCGATTACACAGGGTTAGTAACTCTTTTTTGGGGCAATGTATACGTTTTTACAACAGGATCCCAGAAAACGTTCAAAATTATTCAATTATAAAATTCAAAAGAATCGTTAAAGAGCGTTTGTGTGCTAAAGGATATTACAACACTAATGACTTTTTAGTTGACTGCACACCTTGGGAATGAAATGATCGCCTCCAGGCTGTTTCAAATAACTAAAATATAATAATTATTGTACATGCAAAATGAAAAAAAAAAAAAAAAAAAATATCCCGCTGAGTTTCTTTCGCCGGTTCTTCTCAGGTCCGAGGTGCTAAATTCCGAACCGGTGGTAGATTTTTGACAATCAATAAGCAAGTGTAAACACTTCTATATTGAATAAAGATTTTTGATTTGATTTGATTTGATTTGAGTCCCCTTATGTTGCAGAAGTCCACAGTGTGGGTGATAGGGGTTGCCTTATGATGCCTGCTCCGCTTGCCCCGAACAGTGGCCAGCGCAAAATTGCCCTCCCCAGAATTCGGAGGGCAGCCTGGGCATCCCTGCTCAGGTGGTGTACGTCCTGAGCATGGATGCCCAGAGAGGGATTCTCCACCGCAGTCGCTGATGGTACCCTCCTGGGGTAATGAAACCAAATTCTGTACAACCATTATGTTTTGGGGGGAGGGGGATCGGGCTTCCGGGACTCTCACATACCGGACGAAACGCGGTAAAATAGCTACCACTTTACGCCGATTTTGAGTGAGAGAGTGGTACTTCCCCGGGCGTGCCGGCCCATTCGGCTGCAACCCAAAGATATGCAGTGTGGCACTACCACTAGTGCCACACTGCATATCGATTGCAGCATGTAAACCAAGCCTAACACATGGCTTCTAAACTCCCAACTAATACATCCTTATATTAAAAAACTTGAGATCTACCGCGATCGCGTTCTATTTTAATATAATTATATATTCTTATTTTTTCTCAATAACCTATCGAGAACGGAAATTTCTAAGTTTCTGTATATACATATATATATACAGAAAAAAAGTTATATGTTCAATGTATTATTATTTTCCATTTTTTTTATTTAATTATGTTTAGAATTGCAATGAATAATCATAAACAATAAAAAAAAATAAAAGAATCGCTTTAAAATTTTCGCAATTTACTAAAACTATAACACGAAGTCTTATTAACTCAATTAGGGACAGGAGGGCTAGTGTATTTCAGAAATGCTGCTTTGATCTATGCCGTCATTCAGTACAGTACAGTACCTATTTTTATTTGTATATAATTAAGGTCATAATGTAAACAATACTTAAAATCGTTTTAGTCAGCAAGTGTACAAAAATATTAGTAGCCGAGATTGATTTTACAAAAATACCTTGGTCTAAATATTTAATTTATTGTAATAATAATCTGATCGATTGATATTGGTCAAAAATAGCAATCAACGTGGGCATTTATATTTAGATGTGATAAATGTTATTCAGTCAACTATGTTATGACTGGCCGAAATTTTCAGCATAAATACTTTTTAACCAGTAGGAGAAAAATAAACTCATAAAATTCATATCTCAAAGAGGGTGGACACATGATTGTTTGATATGCAATTTCAGATTCGATACGAAACCTATTAATGAGATAAAAAAGGCCTTTATCTCATGAAACATTTTTATTTTAATGGAAATAATGAATCGTACTGTAAATAATAAAATTAAAAAAAATACAAGTTTATTTAAATTTACATTGAAATTTACATTGAAATGAGAAAATGTTTATTTTCCGCCGTAATAGTTAATTTGTATGAAGGAGGCTAAAAACAGATATAAAATATGCATTGCAAATTCCTTTCACATTTAATACTTGTAATACTTTGTTAAATATTTAAATGAAATATTTAAACTGTTTTTAAAATACTTTAAAATCAAAATATATTAATGAATTACCAGTTTTCCATCACGAGGTAGGCGTCGTGCAGAGCTATTTTGTGAAATGTAATACTCATTACGACAAGACTGAATATCAACTCGTAAGTATTGAGAATTATTTTTTTAAATGACCTAAAAAGTTTTCAACAGAACCATTACATAATATTAGGCGGAGACATTTTAGAATTAAAGCTTTTACGGGTATTGGATTTTTCCAAGATTAAATATGTAGTTGAATGACACAGTGAGTATAATGATACAATAAAGTTGACGGATAATTCTGATTCCTGAAGTTATTTTCTTCTTGGAGAGAATATTTTATGCGAGGACGTGAGGGATACATATCGACTATTAGGGGTTATTTAATATTTCTGAAATGCATTTAATAGGGCAGTATTTTAAATGATCGAGCAGCATGTTGTTACTAATAAAATCAATTCTAGAAGCAATGTTCTTACATACAATACGAGTTTGTTCAACAACGTAGATATGTAGCCTCCTTACACATTCTATTTTTTATTATTATTTCCACTTGTACTTTACAATTTTATTTGGACTTATTTAAACACTGTATTACATCGAAATGAATATTGTAAAACAATTTAGGATACTTGTTTTACATATATTTTTGGGTCGTATGAGTCCGTTACAATATTGCGTACTTGTCAACAAGAAATATTATAAGTTTAACTTCATAGGCAATTAAATGATGTTTCAAAAGCTTACGTTCTAATAACGTGGGATAAATGTACTCTAGTTTGTAAAGACCTACATTAATCATTCAGATAACCTCGTACCCTCGATATTTGGGGATTAACCTTCGGCCGGCAACTTGAATCACTGATGAATTACTTTTTTGCGTGTTATATCGGTTAAGATACGCCGAAAAAGGTAGAAATAAGGATATGTACAAAAATCTTATAATTTGGAAACCACCGGGATCGGGGTGCGTATTCTACCGAAAAGAGCCAGTAATTCGTTAGTTAATGTACAGATTTGTATAAATTACATACAATTTATATTCAACGATAAATCGAGCAATTATTGTATTTTTGATACATTTAAACAATAAAAATAAAAACTCCTCTAAAATGTTTAAAATCTTACGAAAAGGAAAGCCTGAAGTGATTAGTATTTTACCGAATTAAGTTTTTTTTTTCTAGTATCAGAATTAATCTGGTTACGTACATATAAAATGTAACTGTCCTAATAGTTTTCCTAAGTTAAATAATATATATATTCAGTAAGTCTCATTTTGGAACAATAAAATTCTATCCTCGAATCATATCGATGTTATATGGCACAATAAAACATTTTCCGTATAAGTTATAGTTTTACTTACCTCGATCAAAGTCATCAAATGTTTCAAGTACTCCGCCTCCGTGAAAATAAATTCCTTTATAACAGCTTGCCTTGACTGTTCTTTATCTGGTAAAGCTACAGAAAATAAAAGGGTGTGTAGAGATTTGTCAACATTTGGACCTCTAAAAAATGTTTACACTATTTTTAAGTGAAATGTCAATCAAGTATAATTTCCACCACTAAAACCATTATTTCTTCGTCTGACTAATATTATAAATGTAAGCCGATTGCAGTAGGATTAAGGTAAATAAAATAAGATAAGTTAAATGAAACATTTTAGCTTTAATTTCAAGTTAAGGTAACAAGCAGAAGTCATATTGTGGTTTTATTTTCTTAAACTAGTCTATTTTAGGTCGATGTAGTGAATTCGCAGCGACGGTTTTCTGTAGAATTAAAAATATCTATGTACCTAAGCTAATTCTATAAACTGTACCTTATACTAAATACCTTATATATTTATCACGTGATATAATAAATTTTTCATAGAAATATGTTTATTAGAATGTTTTCAAATGTACACAAGAATTTTCACACAAAGGTATTTTTTAGTTTCCGGATGGATGCCTTACTCAATAGTATTTAATAAAATAATAAATCCGTGGATTTCCAGAAAACAATGCCAAAACTAACTCATGTACTTCAACTACGTAGAAAACCTTTTATGTAAAAGGCCAATCTATATATTAAGGATAGTCAAAATTTTTATGGTTTAAATAATTATAATACCTAATTGTCACGTGGTAAATATTTTTAAAATAAATAATTAACAAATATTATTGAAAATAAAAACGAGCGTGTTAAAATATTTACTGCGAACTAAGACTAGGTTAGCTACAATTGCTATAAATAAAAATTATTTGATTACATTCACGTACATTTGAGTAAATTTACATTCTAAAACTTGTATTCTTATATTGATACTTCCACACCAAATAAAACGCGCAATAATTTTGTTCTAACGTTCGTCTAACATTGTCCCGACGTTCGTTAAAGATAATTTTTATGGGTTATCTACTATTTGTTGTGTCGTAAAATCATCGTACGGAATTATCTAGGTCGAAATATCGGTTGCAATAGCATTTCTTATTAAATGTATTAAATAAAAAATTCAATTTTGCATGAAGGTAAAAACGTGAAAATATCTTAATAAATTGTTAGTTTGCTTTCATGGTCAATCGATATTTTATGAACATAACCTTTAACAATCGTACTCGTAATTCAGACTGACATTATCCTTATAATCGACTATGATTATATCAGTAATTTAATTCAACCTTTTTGTTTCGTTTCATAAATATAATGTGCTATCAATAAACAATTCTATATAAAATATTGATGTTCTAATTAAATGCACGGCTAAACATCAATATAATCTGTGTTTCTAAGTGAGCCAGTGTAATTACAGGCACAAGATATGTAAGTACGGTTTAGTGGCTTGATATAAGGCCACTTATCTCCGGTTCTAAGTTCAAATCCCAGGTCGGGTCGATAAAAAGTTATTGAGTTTTCTGTCGAAAAATTGGAAGTGTGTATGTACACTTTCGTGCCTCGAATAGCACCTTGGTCCTGCACTTGAACTATCGGAGACGATCGTGCCGGAATTGCCGTCCCATCGAAGTATGTGAGTAACAGAATAGAGAGTGCACCTGTGTTTGCTCACACACTTGTTCACTATAATATGCCTGCGTAGTTGGTTGGTCTCCGATGAGATTTGCCGCTGTGACCGAAATCGGCCGGAGTGTCTACGATGACTATTGCAGTCAATATCGATGGGCGAAGCTAAGGCCATCGGGAATTCGCTTTCATAATTTTGTAATGCTCAAACAATGAATGAAATTCTGGCCTTAATTAGTTGAAAATATATCAGACAATAGAGCGATTACGAGTGGATGATATTGATTACGAAATATATTACTCCAATCAAATATAGTTTTAAAGTCTATATAGAGTTGACACATTATTTTATCTATCTATGTCAATGCGTCGATACATCGCAATGAAGTAACATTTAGTTATATTAGTCTTGGTAAAAAACACAGATTATTATACGAGATATAATTTTTTCAAAAGGAATTCGTTATTATTCTTGAGAAAGCCACAATGTCATGAAGAGACAAAAGGTTCGGGCAACAATTACAAGGAGTTGCCGCAATTATACTTTGTAAAAGTACAAAGACAAAATAAAAGTAATATCTCATTAAAGCTAAAGGTATCTGAAGCTATTTAATTTGTTCTCTCTTATTGCTCCTTTGTTAGTTAATTTGCCAGCGCAATATCTTTAATTAATACCATAATTCCTGGTATTGTAGACATAAGTCATCGACACAACTTTAACAATTATATTTTCTTTGCGTATCATGATTCTATGGAATCGAATCGATATCGTAGATATTTTCCTTTCCTTTCTATGTAGAAATAGTATTTAGTGTTTTCATATATAACTTTTAGTATTACGTTTAGAATTATAAGATTTATGAAACCAAATATAAAATATGTTTTTTTCTTGACGGAAAACTTGACAACATTTTATTGGCCCTGCTCCTGGTTTGGTACCACAAAATTAAGATTTGCAGCCTCATACCACAGCCATTAGAACGCGGACGGATGGAATAAATATTTAAGGAGATAATAACTTTAAACTATAAGAATTTATTTATTAAATATAAATAAATTAAAGCACTTATGTGGTGCTGTCTCCGTAGTTACACGTATTGATTAATGATTGTAAGAAGACGTCGTACTGACCGCCAATAAACTTTTTGTCGTCTTTGGACCTAAATTATCGATAATTACTTATTTATTATACGTAAAATTTTTGCTCCTTTTAAGACTCCCAAATAAAACTTATTAAAATATTAACTTATGGCTTTAGATACAAAATCACCCTCGCCACCCCCTTATCTACCTGCACTCATCCCCTAGAGAGTTGCTTTCCATAAAATCCGTTCTTATTGAACGTTTATGATGTATAAGAAACACACTTGCCAAAATTTTAAATGTGTTGGTTTTGTTGTTCCGGAGAGAATGTCATCTGATGAATTCGCTTATCCCTTCTCACCGGGAAGTCGAGTTTCGTAAAATCGGTACATATGCTGATACAGTATAACGAATATGCCAAGTTTATTAGCCTTTTAGTACCAGATGTTACTTAACGCTTCATTCGTGAAGTACGTTATTATTTGATACTTATATGAAACATAAAAAATATACTATTATCATGTTAAAAAATGTTCGTGTTATAGGATTTCAGATGATTGATATAAGTTAGTAAATGATAGATTTGTAAACATCGCATTTTAAAATGATTGTATTTCTTTACTAATTTTGACATAGTATAATAAAATTATGTTTTTATATAATTTTACCAAATCAATAGGTTTAATTTATAATCTGCATGATATAAAATAATATCTAGTATGTTTTATGAACAATGTGTTTATGCCTGCTATTACGGTACACAAACAGTTTGTGTATCAGTTTCGCGCTTGCCACGAACACTCCCGTATTTACCAGCGATTTTTTTTCCAACTGCCAATTG
Organism: Vanessa tameamea; assembly: GCF_037043105.1. NCBI lineage: Eukaryota > Metazoa > Arthropoda > Insecta > Lepidoptera > Nymphalidae > Vanessa > Vanessa tameamea. Next base: position 14,911,033 of record NC_087341.1, read on the forward strand.
ATATAAATGAATATTTTGAAACATTACAATTGAAATGTATATAATCTACTTACTATACTTATAGAACATTAGATTTATACATATTTTGTTCGTATTTTAACAATTTGTTTTTGGAACGAAATTCTGTTACGCAGCTTACAGTAGAGTGAAGTGACAGACATCGTCACGTAAACAAAAACCGTTACGCCTCCTCCAGGAAACCCTTTGTAGTTATTGTTTTAATTCACAAGGGAATTTTAATAAAAATCTTATTGATTGCCATAATATCGAAGACTTTATCTTCTCGTAAACGGGAAAAGCTATGCAACCTTTAATGATTATTTATAAATAATTTATTTTACACGACACATATTTTTTTAGTTGGATTCGTGGATGCAAATAATGACTTAGTCTTTAAAACGAAAACAATAGTGACGTTATGATTAATTTATTACGCCCTAGACGGCGTAGAATTCCGACCTTCACTATAATTAAAGCATCAACCTGTTTACTATAGCTGCGTTATCAGCACATTTCATGGTTGACTTAGAAATTTGAAAACATCGGCTAAATTTAGAAAAAAGAAATATTCTTATCAAAATCTACGAAACATTATACTTAATAGCGCATAATTTATTTTTTATATATTTAGATTATTAATACAAATTCTTACTTTTAGACAAATAAAGATTCGAAATTTATAATTACGGCTTTAATGTCGAATACATTAAACACGAGCTGTCGACGGCAGCTACTTAAAGTAGATTATTTGAATTTTAAGTCGATACTAGTTTATAAATTATAATCGTAGTTAACTTTGAAGGCATCATGAAAACTTATAAGAGATTTCAAGGACTTTAAAATGCCTAAATTAAATTACATACAAGACACTTAAATAAGGTAAGATGAGTTCCAGGATAAGAATTTATTTATTTTAAACGTCAACGTATCCCCATTTATTTTTCCTGTACGAAACATTTTAATTTTTGCCGCAACATATAAAATATTTTACCAACATGTTATCTGATAGGTAGGTAGTTTAATATTTAGTAAGTCAATGTAACTGTGATGGAACTGTTCCGAAGTTTCCGATACGTCGATGCGGGTGGCGAAATTGTCCAGTAAAACAACGCGGTCGCTGAAAGTTTCATATTTCCAAATGGAACGGTGAGAAATTTTGTAAAGATTTACAATATGATTTAGATACCATAAATACTTCTATAGTAATATTATAAACGTGAAAGTAACTCTATATGTTACCGATTCGCGCTTTAACGGTTAAGCGGATTTAGATGAAATTTGGTGTGGAGAGATATAATTTGAGTCACGGAGATTAACTTTTTTAAGTCATCCCTCGAGGGGGTAAAATATGAGGTGACGGGTTGTGACTTGTGTGCTATAGGTAAAGTTTAATAAATTTCTCGCGGGTAAAGTTGCACGTTCCGCTAGTTTATAATAAAAGAGACAAATAACGCAAATTATATTCGCACACATACATTTATTAGGGTTATGTAAGCGACAATATAGCTAAACTTCAGTGCCCAAAAAGTTTACTAAATGTAGGATTAATTTAAGTTACAACTGTATTTGTTATTTCTGTTTTCTTCTTCATGTGACATCTTATGATACAACTGCTCTGATCTCATAATCCGACACGATCGGAAAGAGTTCAGAGAAACAGAACCAACAAGAAAACTCTTACTAATTATTTTGTAATAATTTCATTTTTAACGACTATCCTGCTTTAAACCTTAATAATATATATATAAGTCTATTGACTGAGCGCATGTGAAAAACTGCTCCGCGCGGTTTTATTAAACGTTACTCCGCACCAGCGTGATATCTTACAACATACAATTTTACCTTTTATTTTATGTTTTTAACCTATTAAAAGGCTATCTAAAGCATACATAGTTTTGGCTGATAATATCTAAAACTAACGGATTAAAAAAATAGACAAACATGAAAATTATTCGGCTTATAATATTAGTTAGACAGGTCCAAAGTGTGACAAATAATCGGTCATATCTCATATCGTGTAAAGTTTACTAAAATTTCTGTGACAGTATAATTTTACTTTAATTCTTCAGTTGCTATTTTTGATTTGCCTAATTATCTGTGTGTTTAGTTTGAAAATAATTTAAAATAAGCACTTACTTTTCCAGTTGAAAAATTCTTCGTAGTTCTCCTCCTTGGTGGCCCACAGGAGGTACGCATAGGCTTCTTCGGGAACAGGCGTGATGTCAAATCCTTGTAGTGTAGGCACGCCGTGTTTGGTGTACTCCGCCAAAATATTAGCCAGCTCATAACGAGACTGTGAAAATTCCAATGATTTTAGTATTCGATATGAAAAAGAAATACAGGCGAGCTAATGATGCATTATAGCTATTGATAATCATCTCGGCTCTTAGACCATTCAACCTGTCAATAAGTCGTCACTTTTATATCTCTTATACTATGTTCCGTATACATCTAATAAATCCGGCTCATTTTTCAATACTAATATTATAAATGTGAAAGTCCGCAGTCTATCTGTCCGTTGCTCTTTCACGGCCAAACCACAGAACAAATTTAATTAAATTGATATCAAGCAAGCTATAACTCCTTAGCAGGACATAAGATACATTTTTTTGCCTACCGCCTGAAGACCAGCCCATAAATCGGGAGCAATGCCGCGGGCGATAACTTATTGTCATTTACAGTTAAACACAGCATTACAAAATATTGATGAAAGAGCTTCGGAGAATACCTTCCATATTCTCCGAAGCGGTTCTTCCGGAAGTCACTAGAATCTACAATAAGAAGATACATGATCTAACTTCTTCGTCTTAAAATTCTAATCAAATAAATATTGGCGTCGTGGCATTTGAGTCTGTCTTACCAGGCGCACAAATAGAATATAAATGATAATACACGGTATACGTGAATGAATAAAAACAATGTGCCCGATACGGATGAACTAGATACTAAGTCAGAATAAGATCGCGTTACAGAATGATGAATCGTAATCCTTTAGTTTACATTTTACTATTAAGGTACCATTGACGCCTAAACTTAGCGCTTCGCTCGCTACTAAATTATACGCCGACTCATCACTCAATCTAAATTACACTTAATAGCATGGCAAGAACATATATTTTATATAAGTTAATTTAGCTTCCCCTATACACATAACTTTAATTCGAATCCTTTTAAAAAACAATAATAATCGGGCGAGTGCATAGTGTACGCTTGCTTGCCCATATTGTTTTTGTAAGTATCGAATGCATAAAGAAATCGGTGAAGCGAAAATTTTTATATTAAGATAGATACGTACTATAACACATTTTAATAGCCATAGATAGTTATTTACTAATAAAATTAATAAATCTCTGAAAAATATGTATAAAATAGTGTAACCAGGGACAGATGTCAAACATCAAAACTGAAATCCATAGAATTTTGTTAGTAAGATCGCAATGAAGTGTATGTATGTATGTATACGCGCCACGCCCACATAAGAGAGCAGAGAGCGATGGCGGAGAAGGACCATGACAGCATAAGAGACCGAAATTCTGTTTACCGTCACGACTTACAAATCGGTCTTTCTCCCAAGGTAAACTTAAGTTATAATAGTTCCTACAAATGTTTCACGTCAAAAAAAAAAGCGAGTATATAAGACCCAAAATTAGTTAAATATATATTTAGTCTATTCCAACCACAAGAGTACAAAGGTCTAAAGGATTGGCGCGATATAATCGGTCTAGGGCTTGAATAATCTATGATCTTCATTATGGATTTGCGAATATCGGAACTTTGGAAGTAAAGTAAATATAAGAAGTCCCGTGGAATAGTGTTGTATTATAAATAAGTAGTTTACAACACTACTGACCTAGTTATATGGAATATAAATCAAAGGTTTGAATATCCTTGTTCTTTCGCTTGAAATAGGCTGTACTTGTATTGACTTGGAGCTGAGATGTCTTATTATATGTGAGATGAGTCTAAACCGAAGATGTTGACAATGAAAACGCGGGCAATCATCACTGAGTTCATGTGCCTAATTTATGTTTACAATAATTCATCTAATCCTTGACGGTGGAGGAAAACATAGCGAGGAAATGCACGTGTATCGGGTGTACACCACAAACCGATACATAATGATACAGCGTGCGTGCTAAAGCTTTCAAGAGTTCACAATGCTCTAATATAATGTATTGACAGGAAACTTGTTATTATTAACATTTTATTTTAAAAATTAATAACCGTTGGCCCGGCTCTACTTGTATTGCCAACATTGTCCCGCTTATTTCTTGTGCATCGCGAAATAAAATACCAATTGTATTATATCAGTATATATATATTTATGGATTATAAAATAAATTGTCTATGTCCTTCCTATTGGACAAAATAATCGAATTCTATGCCAAATTTATGTAAATTCATTCGAGCGTGCTTGAATTACTAAGTAAATCAAACTTCAAGCTAAGTTTGTAAGATTACTAGTAACAAAATATTGTATTATTATTTATATTTATAATTTAAAAATCGAATTAACGAAAGTTTAAAAACTGTATTTTATAAAAATCAATTTTTGCTTCAATTTCAAAATCGGTTCAGACAGTTCTAGTTGCCACCAATTTATATATTCGGCCGTCTAAACCCGCTACAATATGAAGTCAGAATTTTCTTTTGCCTTGCTATCGCCAATCGGGCACGGTAGAAGTAAATAGATGTTCAAGTTTGACCTAAGCTACTGGGGCATTTACCGCAACGTAACCTTACAACATTTTTAAAGAAATTTCGATCTATTACGCTGGCCTTTGCTTGGCATTTATTTTCTAGGGGTGCATGACCTTTACTGAACCCCTATTTTATAACGTGAGTAAGGTGAAAATATCAGTACTTATAAACATAAGGATCTCCTACTTATATCAAAGACCAAAACCCTTTGATATCATAAACTGTGAAAAGAGGTCGCTTAGGGTTTTTTTTTATTTTAATAATAAAGATAAAATAATTGTTTGTTCTTGTGTCTAATTAATAAAACCAATATTAAACATTTGTGAATAATTTTGTTCATATAATAATACCTATTTGTTTGAATAAATGTTGCCAAAATATTCTTAATAACAAAATATGAATCAATGCTTTATTGTATTATTAAGGATTTGACTTTAAATATGATACCAATAAAATCTTACTATTTTATGATTAGTACTCAACTATGAAGGAAAATATTTCCCTTATAAAAATTACCCATTTTGGTCCATCGAACGATTAATGATTAAAGACCTTAATATTCGGTAAAATAAAAAAAAATGTTAATATTTCCTATAATCTTTTATTTACCCAAGTTGTATATGTAAAATATCTAAATATTTAAAGCTTAACCTATAAATTACCTACCAAGAAATATTTAAACAATGCAGTGTCTTCTTCTTCAGCAAATCTTTAAAGATAGAAAGAGAGATAAATCAATGTTTAACTAAGATTTCGCTAAGCGACGATTAGCGGATAAACCAAATTGAAACACTTCATCATAAATTATTAATAATATGTATATTATTTATTCCGTAAAGGCTGCGCCAATCACCGGATCTAAGATTCCAAAAGATTTACGACGTCTCTTCGTGCAACGATCGTATCGTGCTACGTCATCTATACCTATATATAGATATTTCGACGATACGATATCGCTTTGTTACACAGCGTCGCACCAGCCCTTCGTATCGTATGTTAATCCAATAGCTATTTAGGTTAATATGAAAGATGAAACTACATCTTACCAAATTTCGATAATCAATGTTAAGATCTAACCTAATTTGAATTGTTGTATAAACTATTCACTATATAAACTATTTACAATATAGTTAAGTGGAATTATTTAAACTATTTTGTACCCAAAACATGGTCCAAGGGTTTCGCATAGCTAACATATTTAATATATTGTTATGTTTAATAATTAATTTAATATTTCCTTGCATTTTTTTGTAATTAATTTTCGGTAAGAGAATTATCGAATTTAAAAACGAAAAAATAAATGTGTGTATTCTATCCCATATCATATAGCCCGACGTGTACTCGTTACTAATCCCTTATTGTAATTAATGGCGCACCATATTCATCACAAAGAGAATTATGTCAATACATGTTTGAATCAGAGATGAAAGTGCAATTTTGTTTGTACGAATTAGTACAACAGTATCATGTCTCCATCGCTAATGGCGGACGTGGCGTATATTGTTTAGGGTTGCTGAATTTATGTTGAAATCAAACGAAATGGTACCTTAAGTGATAAAAACTGCAATATATATTTAATTAAGTTCAAAACCGTTATATTATTTAAAAGAAGTTTCTAATGTCATTTAGATATTTTATGATGGACAGTTTTATCGAGAACTTTGCGGTTTAGTGCTTCAGCTTAAAAGGCATAACGCAAACGTATCATCATTAAAATTTGTAATAAAAAACGAACGGCGACTTGAAAGTTGCATTAAGATGAATCTTATGAATGAGAATTATTAAAACGATTCACGTTCAGTAAAGTAAGATTCAAGAGAACGTAGGTCAAATAAAAATAGAGTCCAAAATTCGCAAATGCCGTGATAACAAGTTTGTCTATAAAATAACATAATGACAAATTTATGTAGCAAACAATGGACCGATACCGTTGATAATAAAAGTTCCTAAAAGTACAGAACGTACGATACACGTTTTCTAACTACTAGGTAATCTCGATAAAAACTAAAACTTGAGATTTCTAAAAGGCTATTCTGTTTAACGGAGACAAGAGTTACCGATAGCAAAACAATAGTATTACCTTACATGTTATGTTAAACCGAAAAATTACCCCCAATAAATCCGTACATAAATAAGGCAGCATAAAAGAAGGCAGCGATTATATGAAGTGAAGATATGAATCTCGGTGAAGGTTTTATATTTTGTACGATTGGGGTCGAATTATTCGCACCGGCGAGTCGAACCTTGTTTAACATCTCAGGCATCATCAAGATCCGCCAATTACCTCAACCTACATCTTCGGACGAGTTTGACCACACAACTATGTAATACATCACGCATTTCGAAAGACCGTTTAATTTTATGACGCGTTAAACAAATAGCTAACGAATGTAGAAGGTAAACATCAATGTTTAATGTTTATGTCGTATATATAAGTAACTTACTTTTTATAATATATATGTTACATAAGTAGATACATATTATATACATTTTATTATATAGAGGAAGTATAATCATTTACTAGCTATATATTTTTATTTTTAAGCATTGAAATAGTTTTTTTGTTGTTGATTGTTTTGAAATAATTGATTTTGATCAATATTATAAAACATCGTTTTTAATAAAATTAAATTCTTTTGTGAAACTGAAAAAAATGAGAAGCCATTGCCTAGTAGAAGGAGAAATTATTTACATCTATTATTACTTTTAGCTTTAAACCTCAAATAAATAAATTCACAGCCGAGCAATAGTATTTGTATTTGGCTGAAATATACTTACAGTTTTCTCAAAACTTACAAAAAAATATCAATGGCTGTAAATTACATCTATTATTACTTTTAGCTTTAAACCTCAAATAAATAAATTCACAGGCGAGCAATAGTATTTGTATTTGGCTGAAATATACTTACAGTTTTCTCAAAACTTACAAAAAAATATCAATGGCTGTAAATACAATATTAAAAATATCTACAAATTTAAAAATAGAATGAATGAACTATGAATAAAATTGTAATCAAATCAAAGGGTAATTAATGTTTTCGAATAAACTTGCGCATATAATTATATAGCTCATACGATTAGACCCATTAGCGTGAGCAACTTTTATAATATCCAAACATCAATTAGAACTTCGACTTTCGACCTTACGACACGCCCAACGATTCGATCGCCACTAATGACTGTGAATCAAGTCCGATATTCACACGAACGAATTTAATACGAAGCGAGCAGAGTACGTTTTGCAGATAATCGAATTACGAGAATTCGTAGCAATATCAAATCGACGGACTAATATTTGTGCAGTAAGTGTAACGAATGCAACGGCAAAATAAATTCTGGATCCAGACGAATTAAGTTCTCGACTTCGACTCTGTTGATCTCGCATGTAAAAAACGATTTTTGAAATTATATCAGGTAATAAAATTACTAGTTACAAATTCAGTTATTATTATAGTTATGAACTATGTATTTATCAAGATCGACATGCTTAACATTTTTTGTTAACTTATTAAAACTCTTATCTAAGTAAAAGGATGATAAATAAAATAAAATATCCCACTTCTGAGTAAATGCTTCGTAAGAAGATTCAATGAACCATACTATAAATATATAATAAATAAAAAAATATTGGTCAACATCACATACATTACTCTGATCCCAATGTAAGTAGCTAAAGCACTTGTGTTATGGAAAATCACAAGTAACGGTAACGATAACGGTAACCACATACACCCAGACCCAAGACAACGTAGAAAACTAATGAACTTTTCCTTCATCAACTCGGCCGGGAATCGAACCGGGACCTCGGAGTGGCGTACCCTAGCTCGTCAAACTGCTATATATACTGCTCCATATATATTTGCTATACAAGTGATGTATAGCTGATACAAGTGATAACTGTAACCTATGATATTACGATAGAGAACCCCTAAAAGTCTGGTGCCGTTACACAATTTTTGAGGTCTTAAATTCCTCAGTAACATTATTGGCGCGCCAATTTCCTAACATAAAAAATGACGGGATTCAAGACTAACCTATATACGAAATATCAACCACTATTTCAACCCTTAGGGGTAGAATATCCAGAAACGCTTAAATACATATCTACTTATTTCTCATCAGTAGCCCAAAAATAAAGATTAATGCTTATAACTTTAAAAATAACGGACTTCCAGACTAACCTAAATATGAAATTTCAACCCCTATTTCAACCCTTATTGGTAGAATATCCAGAAACTCTTAAATACATATCTACTCATTTTGAAAAGTACCCCAAAAAAAATGTTCGTGTTTCTAACTTAAAAACTAACGGACAACGATACAAATTTTCAACCCTTACTTCACCCTCTTAGGGGTAGGACATGCAGAAACGCTTAAAGACGCATCTACTTATTTTTAACCAGTATCTCGAAAGTAAATCTTCATGTTTCTACCTTAAAATATTACGGCCTTCCATACTTACTTCCAACTCTTATTTCACCCCCTTAGAGGTAGTATATCGAAAAATGCTAAAATACGTATCTACTGATTTCTAATCAGTATCCCAAAAATAATGTTTCATGTTTCTAACTTCAAAAATGGCGGACTTCCAGACTAATCTATATACGAAATGGCCACACCTATTTGACTCCTAAGGGCTAGAATATCCAGAAACGCTTAAATACGTATCTACTCATTTTTAATCAGTATCTTAAAAATGAAGTTTCATGTTTGTAACTCAAAAAATGACGGACTTCCATACAAACGTTCAAGACCCATTTCACCCCCTTAGGGGTTGAATTTCCAAAATTCCTTCTTAGTGTCTACTCAATAAAACGATCCTACTCACCAAATTTCAAGGCCCTAACTTTAATAGTTTACGCTCGGCGATGATGAATCAGTTAGTCAAGACTTGTTATTTATATTTATATTGTTATATATATAGAAGATAATATATAATTATTAAAAGCATTTCATGTTGTTAATCGTTCAATTTCTTGACCTATAATACCTTATAATAGACTTGTAGTTGTCTCTCGGGCCATCGAGAATCTATCGAGAGGCAATCGAGAATTAAACATATTATAATATTTATATACTAATTACTTATATTTTATGTGCATAGTATTCTTTATCTTATATGCAATACATACAAGCCTTTATGAGAATTTCTTTGTAGTTCATACCTTTGCATCTCAACAAAAATATCCAGGCTACAATTTTCGTTAAATATGTTATTCGGCAACTTTTTCAATTTTAAAAATTCTATATATGAAACTATATTTTAAGACGCTCTTGTGAATTAAACATTCGTATTCATATTCGTAACTATTTTTTAATCTTGAGATTAATTTTTCTCAGGTTTTTTATTTAATTATATTACTTAATATAATTAAATACTAATTATTATGTCGGTTCAATAGATACAATATTAGAAAAAAAATATTGAGTTATTTTTAGCAAGCCCTTTTATTTGATACCCATATTGTAGGAGTGCATCAAAAATAATTGGTCCGCCATCTTGGAATCATCATGTTGGAATTAGAATGACGTCACAGTTAATCACGCATTGTCATCGTAACTGAACGTGCATACAATATTTCAGCTCAATCGGTTAAAGATATCTGTTTCTAAATTGAGTTGCAAGATTTCACCCGTACATACTTATATTACAAGTTAAATCAAAGCTTGAAATAACATCAACAGACAGATGTCTTGGTGCTCTAGTAGTTTTGTATAAAAAGGAAGAAAAACAAATCCAAAATGTAAGTTATTTTCTGGCAAAGTAAAAAGGCATTAGATAATATTTTTATAGTAATTTTAATTTAAAATATCTTTAATATTTTTTAAAAATCCAATAATAAAATGCCTGTCCGCAAACAAAAACTTAGTAAAAAAAAATATGGTGCAAATATCGAGGATTGTTGCCTGCGAAGCCATCTTCGGCACAGATCAGAGGGTAATAAATCTGTCAAGAAGATATCATGACAGATATGAAAATGACACATTGACTTTGACATAGCTATGAAGTAAAACTTCATTTAAATTATCGCATTGAATTGATGCCTGGTTTTTAATATACAAAAAAGGATATGTTAATACTGTTTTTTGTATATTAAAAACTTTTTAATTAATGCATCAGCCCACGTTGCTTCATAGCAGGTAACAGATAATGCAGGATTATTAACGATGATTTCTTCCACATCCCAAATGAGATGATTCATACAAAACAGTAGCTTATATCTCAGATTGAAGCCCGCGATTTAGATAAGAATCATGTATTCTATCCATTTTAAGGTATTGGTTTTATTAATGAACATTTGGTTAGTAAAATTTTAGTTTTACTTGTAAAAACATAATTAAATACCAAGCAGTTGCGATATTCTTAATTTTGTCACCTTTTTACCTAAATTTACAACATTTTAAAATTTATATAATTACACGTTCAATCACGCATCAGTTTAATCCGTAAGATTAAAGCAAAGTTTAATCAAAGTTAATTGAAGGATTGATGGCCAATAATAGGTGACCATTAGACATTCAATCTGGCATCAGTTCAATCCGTAATCTCGGACCAAAATTTAATCAAAGCGGATTGACGGCTAATATTAAATTTCAATAATATTGCGCTACAAAGGAGTTGAAAGAAAACGCTGTAATAAGACGTATTATGATGTATGAAACGAGTGTATTATTATACACGCATTTCAAAATTAAATTAAATTAAATTGATAGACGTAAATGTATTCGAACTATATTTTGGAAGTGGTTACAACATTCTTTATTGTAAAAATATAAGCATACATATGTGCGATAAAGCTAATCGAATGCCAAGCGACGCCTGATACACGAAACATTTAGAGTTAATATGATTGACAGATTGACGAAACGAATCAAAATATCTAGTATGATCCGACGTATCCGTCAACCGATCCATGAATTATACGATCAATCTAACATCAATCGTACCATTGACGCCGCATTGTATACCTAATGGTCATCTAACAAGTATCGGTTTCGTGACTCAATTTGTAAAAGATCCACTTCTTATTAGATCACAGTGAAGATTGTTTTGTTCGCAAAGTGATTTTTATTTAATGTTTACTTTATTCTATTGTACGTCTTGCAGCTGTTCTGTGGTAAACTTACAGTTGAATAGAACTGAATGTCATTGTATATATTTTTTAAAATAACTTATTAAGCTACAAAACTCTTTGTCAAGTTTGTTGTCACCGCTTGTGCGTATCTTCATTTTACAATAACAGACAGTACAAGAAAATTATTAATTAATTTATATAATAATATATATATTATAATATATATAATATAATATATATAATTATTTATTATGGCTAAACAAATTTCAAATACGGTAAATGTTTTAAACGTACTAGAGTTAGATAATAAATTTGTCTCTATTCGGTTTTGGCTTCGACTCAAAACGATGACGACCGCCGATAAAAGTCGTTAAAGCTCGCTATACGTACCCATTCCTGAGACCGATTTAATCCTAAAGAATTCATACATGTCAGAATAATACATTTCTTATCAACTAAAATTACATTTAACATTTAGAGGCAAAATGTTAGTGAAAAAAATCAAATAATCTACTAACTAGTGATGATAACATATCAAAAACTACAAATAATAAAGGAGTATATAATGGTAAAACCATCGAACGATCAAATGCTGTACACGGTGGCAACATGCCAACTCACGTTTAAAGTCGTGTCAATACAAATCCAACTAAGTTTTAAAGATCACCTGCATCGAAAGAAAACGGCACATTTTATCATTTCGCTTTTTGCTAATGATACTCTCGGGACGTCATAATCCTCTCATTTCAAAATTTCTTTCGTTTGATCGCGTCAATAATATTTTAGATAAATAAGTATCTGGTATAAAATATATTTATTTTAATACTTATTCAGATTATTAAGTTCCACGATAATAATTATTTTTTTGTTTTAATAAAATATGATGTATTATAATATTATAATTATGACATTGTTAATGTGCGCTTATTTTTGTATACTCTGAATTCAGATGGTAATAACATTAACATTTATAAGGTGCTGACAATACCTGATACTTAAAAGAAGAAAATATCACGTTAACGTGTGAACTAAAAATTCTATAACAACAACAAAAAATTGCAAAATAATTATATAAATCATAAAAGCAAGAGGTCATGCAAATCTAAAGTAACGATGTCTTTATAATCTACAATACACACAGCACGTACACCTCATGCTTCGACTTACATCTAGCCGGCCGCGGATGGGCGATCGGAAGCCGCGCATGGCTGGGCTTTCGCTGCGGGCGCGCTGTCGTCTTAGGGATTTCATTTTTTTATAATGTACGCTCGTGTGTTAATTTAAAAGAGCGGTAAGACCTGTATGGAAAATACAATTTTATAATATTTTTATATAAGTATTGACATTGTTTACATATTGATTTTGTACATATATTTTTATTGACATTGTTTTTTTTTAAACAGAAACCGTTTGTAAAGCTTTGTTATTAATCGAATGGAGGTGAAACAAGGCTGAAAAAATGTTTATATTTTTTTATAATTAACTGCTAATCAGACCAAGGGAAAATAATAGACTAAGATCCGTAGAGAATATCCTCACCCCTTTTGCTTTCCAGGTGAAAAGTGTGTTTCATCAAATAATATTAATATGCAAAAAATAGTTTAAGTTTCAATCTCTTGTTTACAGAAGGAATTTAATAGAAATCAAATATTTCAAGAATCATACGTTGTATGAAATACTACTTTGGATCCCTATTACGGGGCAGCAGGTAAGTCGTTAAAAGTAATTGCCCAAAACTGCTTTATACTTGAAATATATAGTAATTAAAATAAAAATAATTTTACTGCAAACGTGATAATATAGATAAAATTTTCGAACAACCGTTCAAGTATTACTATTGTCAGCCTTAAATGTTTCTATGGAGCAAGCATAAATGTGTGATAGAGAAACATTGAGCGTTCTGTTCAGTGTAATGGAGGAGGACACAGCATAGCAGCTGCTCGTGACCCGGCCATTGAATGGAAGAAAGTGCGCAGAGAACTGCTTTTTTGTTGTTAAATGTCCTTTTAAAGTAACTGACACTATATTTTCAATTATAAATTTATTTCAAACAGTAATATTTCAATAAAATCTATCATGAGATTAAAAAATTAAAATAACAATAATAATAATACCTGGCAACCAATCAATACGTCAACATGTAAAATATTGGGCTGTCATAAAATTATTTAAAGAAATAAAAAAAATAAAA